>NC_048308.1:62166626-62214932 GCF_013100865.1 Trachemys scripta elegans | reverse complement strand
TTTTTTTTCTCTTAATTAATTGGCCTCTCAGAGTTGGTAAGACAACTCCCACCTGTTTATGCTCTCTGTATGTGTGTATATATATCTCCTCAATATATGTTCCATTCTATATGCATCCGAAGAAGTGGGCTGTAGTCCACGAAAGCTTATGCTCTAATAAATTTGTTAGTCTCTAAGGTGCCACAAGTACTCCTGTTCTTCAGAAAGCTGTTCTCTCTAGCTCCATTCAATTTTGCCTGGACACTAAAGGCTCCATCAGCATAATTTGCAAGATACGTAGTTTGCCAAAAATATCACAGCAGCAACCCTGCAGAATTATCAGAGTCTTTTTTTCCTCAGGTTGGGGGAAGGAGCTCAGCAATGTCAGCTCCCTGGAATCCAAACATTTTTCTGTCAGCAAGGAGTCCACGCTGCATGTTCCTCACGGGCAGGACTTTCTGAGCTGCTGTGTGAACTATTGCAGCACCAGCACCAGATTGGCTGGAAGAAGTTGCCCCGTGACAGGGTAGAAGAGAACATTTCAGTGCTTTATCCCGCTTGTTCTCCTTCTTTTTCAGGTCCCTCCCCCCATACAATGCTGGTTACATCTCACCCACTGGTCGACAAGTCTGCGAGGGAAAGAAAGGGAAGTCTTCCTAGAGAGCAAAGTCACTTCCACTTCCAGCACTACATACACCTTCAATCCTAAAGGAGAGAAACCCAGGGCAGTCTGGGCTCATGCTGAATCCTGCCTTCCTCCACAAATAGTCCTCCCATTGTCCTCAATGGGGTTCCGTAGAAAGGAAAGCACTCCGCAGTGGGCATGAGGACAGCACGGTCTAGTTCCTAGTATTCAGCTTTAGAAAAGCCAGAGGTGCTAGAGGAAATGAGCACCGTTTGCCCTGATGGGGGTTGATGGATGCTGAGTTACAGGCACTGTGTGGAGGTAAGGTGGCACTCGAAGGGCAGGAAGCCCTGTTCTTCAGGGACCCAAGAAAAGAAGTAAAAATGGGGTGCATCTTTTCTTATTTATCTGGAACAGACAGCAACAAACCCTAAGAGTCAGCGGGCCAGACCCTCACCTGGGGCACAATGCATTGACTTCAGTGGAGCTCTTCTGCTTTACGTCGCCTAAGGATCTGGTCCCACATACTTGGCTTTTATTTTTCAGATCATGTTCAGGTGTTTCTGCTTCCAGTGCAGAATGAGCAGCGGAATCCTTTGGGCCAAAATTCTGCCCTGAACAGAAGCCACCATCTTAAATCCAAACCAACTCCACTGGCTTTGCTGCAGTTACTTCTGATTGACACTGGTGTAACTGAGAGCAGAGTTTGGTCCATTGGTACTGAGCAGTCTGAACAACGGTGATTAATCTAGTGCAAAAAATAAACAGCTGTGTAACTGCATCCTGCAAATAGCTGTGGGAACAGATGTCTGAGTAGGGGAGTGTGTGTTTAAATAATTACAATAATTTGTTCCCAGTTGTCCTGTCCTAATTCTGACTATTACTATTCCAAAAGACACACCGCCCAGCCGTATAATTTACCTGACTTATATTTATGACAAGCTCTGTAAGCAATTCACAGGCTGATTGTTTCTCACATATGGTTTCCTGAAAAAGTTAAATAGCTTGAGAAACATCAGGGTTGAACTGCTATTGGCCACAGATCAGACTATTATATCCATGAGCTCCATGTGCCCTTATGGGGGGTTAACCACATACCCTGCAGGGAGCGGCACAGGCTGGCATGATCTCTAGGAGTGAGAGACTGGCGTTTGCTTTGGACCCCTGAGTTAGCTAAAAGAGATTTAAAGGCTAGGGCCCCAATTCAGCAAAGTGGTTCAGCATGCGCTAAAACTGAAGCATGTAAGCAGTACCACTGGCTTGCTGACCCTCTGTGTTGGTGCAGTCCTCTCTCTCCTGCCAGGGATTCCCTGGCATGGGGGAGCCCCAGTGGGTGCAGGACTAGTGTAGCTGGCCCCTATCCCATTCTCAATAGCGACCCCTGGTGCAGACAGGAGCCATACCAGAGTGCACTGTACCTCAGCTCTCCACAGGTGGCCCTTGTGGGCCATTGCTAGCTAGCACAGGCTAGATGGGGCAGGGCAGAGGAGCAGAGAGCTGTAGCTGGCCGCCCCCCGTCTGCCGCACTGATTAGAAACTCAGTGCATCAATCGACACTGCTATCATGGGCGGGATTGCAACTCAGATAGACTTTAATCATAGAATCAGAGAAGATTAGGGTTGGAAGAGATCTCAGGAGGTCATCTAGTCCAACCCCCTGCTCAAAGCAGGACCAATTCCCAACTAAATCCTCCCAGCCAGGGCTTCATCAAGCCAGGCCTTAAAAACCTCTAAGGATGGAGATTCCACCACCTTCCTAGGGAACCCAGTCCAGTGCTTCACCACCCTCCTAGTGAAATAGCGTTTCCTAATATCCAACCTAGACCTCCCCCACTGCAACTTGAGACCATTGCTCCTTGTTCTGTCATCTGCCACCACTGAGAACAGCCGAGCTCCATCCTCTTTGGAACCCCCTTCAGGTAGTTGAAGGCTGCTATCAAATTCCCCCTCATTCTTCTCTTCTGCAGACTAAACAAGCCCAGTTACCTCAGCCTCTCCTTGTAAGTCATGTGCCCCAGCCCCCTTTTCATTTTCATTGCCCTCCACTTGACTCTCTCCAATTTGTCCACATCCTTTCTGTAGTGGGAGGCCCAAAACTGGACGCAATACTCCAGATGTGGCCTCACCAGTGAAGAATAGAGGGGAATAATCACTTCTCTCGATCTGCTGGCAATGCTCCTATAATGCACCCCAAAATGCCATTAGCCTTCTTGGCAACAAGGGCACACTGCTGACTCATATCCAGCTTCTTGTCCACTGTAATCCCCAGGTCCTTTTCTGCAGAACTCCCGCTTAGCCAGTGGGTCCCCAGCCTGTAGCGGTGCATGGGATTCTTCCGTCCTAAATGCAGGACTCTGCACTTGTCCATGTGGAACCTCATCATATTTCTTTTGGCCCAATCTTCCAATTTGTCTAGGTCACTCTGGACCCTGTCCCTACCCTCCAGTGTATCTACCTCTCCCCCCAGCTTAGTGTCATCCGTGAACTTGCTGAGGATGCAATCCCTCTTATCATCCGGATCATTAATGAAAATGTTGAACAAAACCGGTCTCAGGATCAATCCCTGGGGCACTCCGCTTGATACCGGCTGCCAACTAGACATCAAGCTGTTGATCACTACCCGTTGAGCCCGACGATCTAGTCAGCTTTCTCTCCACCTTATAGTCCATTCATCCAGCCCATACTTCTTTAACTTGCTGGCAAGAACTGTGGGAGACCGTACTAAAAGCTTTGCTAAAGTCAAGGTATTTCATGTCCCCATATCCACAGAGCCAGTTATCTCATCATAGAAGGCAATTAGGTTAGTCAGGCATGACTTGCCCTTGGTGAATCCATGCTGACTGTTCCTGATCACTTTCCTCTCCTCCAAGTGCTTCAAAAAGGATTCCTTGAGGACCTGCTCCATGATTTTTCCAGGGACTGAGGTGAGGCTGACTGGCCTGTAGTTCCCAGGATCCTTCTTCCCTTTTTTAAAGATGGGCACTATATTTACCTTTGTGCAGTCGTTCGGGACCTTCCCCGATTGCCACGAGTTTTCAAAGATAATGGCCAATGGCTCTGCAATCACATCAGCCAACTCCCTCAGCACCCTCAGATGCATTAAATCCGCCCCCATGGACTTGTGCATGTCCAGCTTTTCTAAATAGTCCTTAACCTGTTCTTTCTCCACAGAGGGCTGGTCACCTCCTCCCCATACTGTGTTGCCCAGTGCAGCAGTCTGGGAGCTGACCTTGTCTGTGAAGACCAAGGCAAAAAAAGCATTGAGAACTTCAGCTTTTTCCACATCATCTGTCACTAGGTTGCCTCCCCCATTCAGTAAGGGTCCCACACTTTCCCTGACCGTCTTCTTCTTGCTAACATACCGTGTTATCCTTCACATCCCTTGCTAGCTGCAACTCCAATTGTGCTTTGGCCTTCCTGATTACACGCCTGTATCCTCGAGCAATATTTTTATACTCCTCCCTAGTCTTCTGTCCAAGTTTCCACTTCTTGTAAGCTTCCTTTTTGTGTTTAAGCTCACTGAAGATTTCTCTGTTAAGCCAAGCTGGTCACCTGCCATATTTGCTATTCTTTCTGCACATCGGGAAGGTTTGTTCCTGTACCCTCAATAAGGCTTCTTTAAAATACAGCCAGCTCTCCTGGACTCCTTTCCCCCTCATATTAGCCTCCCAGGGGATCCTGCCCATCAGTTCCCTGAGGGAGTCAAAGTCTGCTTTTCTGAAGTCCAGGGTCCGTATTCTGCTGCTCTAGCTAGCGTGGTCACTGGAGCAGTTTGCTGCGCCAGTGCACGCTTCAGCAGTGGGGACCAGTCTGCCCGGGATCCCAGGTAGTTACTCACAGGGCCAGCCCTTGCTGAAGCCTGCATGGCCGCAGCTTCACTGCTCCAGTCCCGAAGCTAGGTAGAGGAAAACTAGCTCACCTACATCTTGATTAGCTGAAGTCACAGCTTCGTAGTGCACTCAACTGTCATGTGCACAGAGCCAGGAGAGACCCAGGTGCCACCACTGCCCGAGCCCCTGCAATGGCAGGGGATTGATCAGGTGAGACATGCCCACATAATGCCAACAGGTGATTAGTGCACCACGCTGCAGAGGAAGGTGAACCCCCACCCAAAGCCCCTCCCAGTATCACCTGGTGGGAAATTCCTTCCTGACCCTGATGTGGTGATCAGTCTGACCCTGAGAATGGGATCAAGGCACACCAGCTGGGCAGCCAGAAGGCGGATTCTCAGAGCACTTGTCCATCACATCTGCGTCCCGTCTCCAGCTCTGACCAATCCCTGATGCTTCAGAAGAAGGGGGGGAAATGGATAGCCCAGGAGACATCTGGCCAATTATTCATTGGGGAAAAAATCCCTTCCTGGCCCCCGCAGGTGACTGGCCAAAGTCCAAGGTTCGATAACAGTCACTGTCACAAAGCAGAGCTGTAAGCATTATTAGCATGTTGAGGGCAACGCAGGCAATCCTCACGAAGGAGGGGGAGTCCGTCACCTCCCCAATTAGCTTTCACAGTGTTTAATCAGGGCCGAATTAATCTTTTGTGGACCCCAGGGCCAGGACCATGGCCTTGCCCCCAGCTCTGCCCCGAGGCCCTAAACAGAGCCGAAGTCTGAGTCAGGGGAGGAGCAGAGCAGCCGCGGGAGGGGAAGTGCCCGGCCGGTATTTTTCCCAGACATGTTCGGCTTTTTGGCAATTCCCCCTGGACGGGGGTTTGATTGCCGAAAAGCTGGACATGTCCGGGAAAAACCGGACGTATGGTAACCCTACCACACACTGAACAATGCAGAGAAAACATAATATTGAACAGCTGCTCATTCAGTGAGCACCGTCCACTCTGTGCCCTGAAAGAGGCAAGGGTCCCTTGGAAAAATAGGATGTGATCATGTCATTAAAGACTGTGTTATAATGAATACACACAAGGGGGCTGCATTAAGGTTCCACGGAGGACCTTCATTCTGGCACTTTCTAACTTTTGGGTGTTTAACTTTGTGACCTTCCCATTGCTTTGAGGTCGTATTTTGTATGTAACTCATAGAAAGGACAGGGTACCCCAAGGGTACGTCTACACTGCAATTAGACACCCACGGCTGGCCAGTGACAGCTAACTCGGGCTCCCGGGGTTCGGGCTAAGGGGCTGTTTAATTGTGGTGTAGACATTCAGACTTGGGCTGGAGCCCAAGGTCTAGAACCCCAGGGGGGATAGCTCAGTGGTTTGCGCATTGGCCTGTTAAACCCAGGGTTGTGAGTTCAGTCCTTGAGGGGGCATTTGGGGATTTAGTTGGGGACTGGTCCTGATTTGAGTAGGAGGTTGGACTAGATGACCTCCTGAGGTCCCTTCCAACCCTGAGATTCTATGAGGGGGGAGGGTCTCAGGGCATGTGAGCCTGAATGTCTACATGGCAATTAAACAGCTCCTTAGTCTGAGCCCCTTTGAGCCTGTGTCAGCTCTCAGAGAGTCATTCCCAGAGGAAGAAGGAAGGCAGAGCTCAGCTCACTCCCCCAACACCACTGCGCTTTCTTTACAACCAATTCTATATTTAGTGAAAATACCAAATGTTCCAAAGTCTGCAGAAAAACAATCAAGGGCCCTGCCAGCTCCTATATAGTCCTTCATCACCCACCCACCCTCCCACCTTACACTGCCTGGACCCAGAAGGACAATGTCAGAGCCTGGCTATGGGGAAAGCAGGCCGTGGAAACACCACGCCCACAGAAGCCTTGCTAAATGCTTTCAGAGTGAGCGAAAGAGCCAGAACTGGCTCCAGACATGTGACTGTCGTGGATTCTCTTGCGGGAATGTTCAGGGTCAAGGCCGTAGCTGCTACCGTGAATCCCATACAATCCAAATAGGATTTTTATATCTCCTATACATCTGGAGGCACTAACAGGTGTGCTCTAGACAAGCTGTAAGGGCTGGTGGGCTAGGATAGCACCTGCAAGCTGACTTGTGATTGTGCTCCAGAATTTACATTTACTGGGGCAATATATGGCGCTCAGTGAGTGTGATTGGCTTGTACATTGAGCAGCTCTGTTAACACTGACCGGAGCTGGACTACCTGCTTGGAAGTAGCGTTAAAATGGCAGTGCTCACGTCAGAGCTGGCCACCGTTGCACACTAGCCAGGGAAGAATCGGTCACACTTCCTGAAATGTAATTGACAATTATTTTGTCCTGTTTACATTAGCACTTAAATACTGGTCCATGTGGCTCCATTGTTGAAAACTATTTTCAGCAAGGTTTCATTTTCCTAGTGCAGGCAGGTCATTTGCATGCAAGCCACATAGAACTTCTCTACCTCAATTTCCCCATGTAGAAAATGCATCTGATAATGCCATATACCTAAGATGGGTGATGTGAAGGTTAGCTGAAGTTTGTAAAGTCCTGTCAGCTCTTCAGAAGAAAGATCTTCTGTCTGTGAACAATAGAATAGTTAACCAGATTATATATTCTCTTCTAATAAATTCACCCATCTAAGGCCTTGAGCTAATCACAGCATAATTCATTTAAAAGAAAATTGTTTGCATTGTTTGTATAAGAATCTCCTTGGAAGATAGAAACTGAAATCGGTTCCTTTACTGGCTTCCCTTGTTTTCTTTCCTCTTGTGCATGTGCATGCTATTCCGTGGGCTATAAATGCTAGGACGGCGACATCTCTTCTGCAGAAAAGGGCACTGAAGAGTTTGTTTCAGAAAGAAAACCCACACATGGAATAATTAAACAGCGTTTGCATGCAGATTTTTCTAGCTGTAAAAAGAAGCTTTGGAGCCTGCTGGTCCGTGTGTCCCTTTGAACTGCGAGAAACAAGCACAATGTTTTACCTGAAAGCGCTGGCTGCAACGAATTGTCCCTCAATTCACAGCCCCGCAGGTGCGAGTCAGGGTTCGGTCCTCATGCCAGGGCAATGCACTTCCTTTCAGAACACAAGTCTGTACACTGGGACCCAGGAATGACATTTCAATCTTCTCCTTGGATTGCTCTCCCTCACAAGCTTGGAGAGGCTGGTCCTGGCTGCGGGTCCCCGGGGGGAACCTTGTTCACATGACCATGAGGATTGCAGCCTGTGACCCTGAGCTGATCTCAGAATGCCAGTTTAGAGCAAAGGAACGCCAAGCTTGGCTAAACTAATATGAAATCCTCCTCCTGCCTGCCCCCACTGCCTGATCGCCCTCACTTTTCTGGCACTAGCAAACTTTAAGACTCCTACACAGCATGGAAGTTGGAAGGTCAAAGCCTGGGGCTCTCTTTATTAAGCTGAGTCACTCAGATAACAATGATAATTGCCTAATAAATGGGAAATGCTGAGCTCTTTAGGCCATGAATTGATTGATTGTGTGTGTGTGTGTTTCAGCCTCCCTCCTGCATGGCTTAACGCAGACATCCAAACGTTTAAAGACCAGGCCCAGCTCACCTATGTAATGACATGGCCAGCAGAGGTTGGCCAGCAGATTATGACGCTTTTTGTTCGGAGCAGCAGCCTCTCTCCAGCACAGTAGGTGGAAACAAGCCTGGTTTGCCTGTAGTGAAATGCACATAGGGGGATGTAGAACGTTCCACACTTTAAAATACACCCAGATGTCTAATGGGTAGAGTAGCTAAAACCCAGCAGGAGGCCTTCATTCACAACCCTGAAGAACTAGTAGCTTGGTGTGACAGGGCTCGGATGTGTTAGAAAGAGATGACACTGATGGAGAGCAATGAAAAGGGTTAAAAACAGTTTAGACATTCAGAAACCCGTGTGGAAAAAATCTGTGCTGCCCTTTGCTCCGCCTCTCAGCTCAGTTCTGTGGGTCTGGGTTTTAACTTTCCATTACTGTGTGGGACTGGAGGGAGTTTCCAGTTACGGATTAGACCCTTTTGCTGTGTAGGAAAGACAATGCCGCCAATGAAAAGCTTCCCACAGGAAATCGTCAGTTTGTGCTAACACCATCTATGTGTTTTGCAGATTTCCCTTCCGCAGCTGCCATGATCTGAGAACGTAGGAGTCTCCATCCCAACAAAGGAACATAAGGGAGGGAAGGTTCTGACTTTATTATTTAACAGTTCACTTTCCCTGATGAGCTACCTGTTCTCTCTCCTGAATCTGTGTATGGCAGAAGAAAGAACTGCCGGTGTGTGTGTGTGTGTGTAGGGACGGCTCTATGTTTTTTGCCGCCCCAAACACGGCAGTCAGGCGGCCTTCGGCAGCATGCCCGCGGGAGGTCCGCTGGTCACACGGATTCGGTGGCGTTTCTGCGGGTGATCTGCCGGTCCTGCGCCTTTGGCGTACCCGTTGCCGAGTTGCCGCCAAAGCTGCGGGACCGGTGGACCTCCCGCAGGCATGCCACCAAAGGCTGCCTGACTGCTGACCCCCGTGGCTTGCCGCCCAAGGCATGCACTTGCTGCGCTTGTGCCTGGAGCCGCCCCTGAGTGTGTGTGTGTGTGTGTGAGAGAGAGAGAGAGAGAGAAATAAGTGTGTGGGTCCTCCTACTTACTTTTCTTTGACAGACTGGAAAATGAGAAGGACTGCCCCATTCCCTCCTCCCCCTCCCCGGCCTGTCATGGCATGACCCAATGATTTAGGTGTCATGGGCTCTTGCAGTGGGAATCACTACGGTCTCTCTTTTGAGATTGAAAACTAACTAACAATGGAGTTGTGGGGGCTACTGTCACCTTCCCACCGCAGATCATTGCTGTTTGGGGTTTGCCTAGGTACTGGGCACTGTACCTAGGCAAACCCCTGCCAGGGACTGATACAGATGCTGGTACTGCGTCCCTTTGTCTGGAGTGTTCTTATGGGACCATCACATCTTTCTCAGGTTTATCCTGTGCTATTTAGCACACCTATTCCTGAGTATTACAGGTGGGAATGGTTACGGCTGCAGTACTGCTACCCTCAAGAGAGCAAAACACATGAGACAGACCCCCCAAAATTATAATAATGCCCCCCCAAATCATGAGATCGTTAAAAAAAGACTCTATTGTGTTTTTTGTTCTGTTGTTTGTTTGTTGAGCTCCCCCGCCCCACCCCCTGTGTGTGGTGACAGCTAGTGCTGCCCACGCTCCCAGACTCTCTGGGTAAAGGGATTCTGGCTCCCGCTGTCAGAGCTCTCACCTCACATCGGCCCATCCCGTCCAGCAATTAATTCTGCTCCCCCTCTCCACAGCAATCCTGTTCCCCAGTGCCTCCCTCAGTTCAGCCCCCCAGGCTCCCGCTGCTCCTCCAGGGACTCGTCCTTCCCCCACTGCCCAGGTGGGCACTGGAGGGGGGAGGGGGAGAGTCATCGTTCTGCCCCTATTGCTCACAGAAGGAGCGGGGGAGGTGACCACCCTGAGCTGCTGTGCTCTATGCTTCCTCCTCTGCCCCTCCTGTGAGAACGGCTTCTGGTTCCTGAGGGTGGGGAAGTGGAAGAGAGAGAGATCCCACTTCCTGCAACAGCTCTTTATTGGTTGCTCTAACCCAGGAGGCGGGGCATTGGGAAGACATCCAATCAGATGATTCTTTTCCCCAGGCAGGGCTAATATTCTCTAGAGGGTGGAGTTTTTTCCATCATTGCCAGTCGGCTCTAGCCCGGCCAATCCCATCACTGCAAAAACAGTGTGAGAGTTGGCAGCACTGAGGTTGCTAGTTTTTAACACAAGGCTCAGAAGTGATCCCGGCAATTACAGGCCAGTCAGCCTAACTTCAGTATCAGGCAAACTGTTCAA
The DNA here is from genome assembly GCF_013100865.1 of Trachemys scripta elegans. Lineage (NCBI taxonomy): Eukaryota > Metazoa > Chordata > Testudines > Emydidae > Trachemys > Trachemys scripta. Next base: position 62,204,645 of record NC_048308.1, on the reverse strand, counting down.
ACGATAGTACCCTTAGCAGACACATTGATGAACATGATTTATTGGGTAAGAGTCAACACGGCTTTTGTCAAGGGAAATCATCGTGTAGTAGGTTCGTGCCGGGGCTCTACCCTCCGGGACGGAGGGGCGCCACACCGGCTCACTACAGCACAGACCGTCAAAGCTCAGGCCCCTTTACGCAGGGGCTGAGCGACCCACAGCTCAGAGAGCTCAGGCCCTCAGGCAGGGCTGAGCAAACACTCCGCTAGCTCAGGCCCTTTGGGGCAGGCGCTGAGCAACAATACACTTTGGGGGAGGCCCAGGTTCCTACCTGAGCGTTGGATGAGGGGGAAGCCTGCCACCCGTGAGCGGGGGTGGCAGGGGGGACACAGGCCCACCCACTCCACTGCGTCCCAGCCCGGGGCCCTAGCAGCGGTTACTGCCGCTGCTGGTCAGTGGGGTGTCCTGACCAAAACACACTGACATCGGCTCATATGTCTCTGCAGCCTGACCAGGGTCGGCTACCCCCGAGCTACTTCCGTGTTCCCCCTTGGGGCCTACCTCGTTGGCGACGCTGGGTTCGGGCCAGTCCAGCAGCATCGGTTCCTCTGGTGTGGGGCTTGGGGGCAGGTCCGGCAGCTCTCCACCAGGATGGCTGGCACGGGGCAGGCTTGGCCAGTCCTCCTCGGAGTAGCTGACACGGGGCAGGCTTGGCCAGTCCTCCTCGGGGTAGCGGGCCCGGGGCAGGCTTGGCTCCTCCTCGGGGTAGTGGGCCCGGGGCAGGCTTGGCCAGTCCTCCTCGGGGTACCTGGCGAGAGGTAGGCTCGACCGGCGCGGTGGGGTAGCAGGCGGCTCGCGGCCTGCGGCTGTCTCCCAAGTGGGAGCTCGGCCCGGGACGTCTGCTCTCTCTGCCGGCCTGGGCTCCACTGAGCTCTGCAGGCGGGCTTTTATACTTCCGGGTGACCTCGGAGGGGCGGGCGCCGGACCCGGTGGCTCCACCCACTTTGGGGCTAGGGGAAGTTCGGCCCTATGCGGGACGGAGGGGCGCCACACCGCCTCACTACACATACCTCACCAATCTATTAGAAATCTCTGAGGGGGTCAACAAGCATGTGGACAAGGGTGAGCCAGTGGATATTGTGTACTTGGACTTTCAGAAAGCCTTTGACAAGTACCCTCACCAAAGGCTCTTAAGCAAAGTAAGCTGTCATGGGATAAGAGGGAGGGTCCTCTCATGGATCCGTAACTGGTTAAAAGACAGGAAATAAAGGGTAGGAATAAATGGTCAGTTTTCACAGTGGAGAGGGGTAAATAGTGGTGTCTCCCAGGGGTCTGTACTGGGACCAGAGCTGTTTAACATATTCCTAAATGATCTGGAAAAAGGGGTAAACAGTGAGGTGGCAAAATTTGCAGATGATACAAAATTATTCAAGATAGTTAAGTCCGAGGCAGACTGCGAAGAGCTACCAAGTGATCTCACAATATTGGGTAACTGGGCAACAAACTGGCAGATGAAATTCAATGTTGATAAATGCAAAGTAATGCTCATTGGAAAACATAATCCCAACTATATATATAAAATGATGGGGTCTAAATTAGCTCTTACCACTCCAGAAAGAGATTTGGGCGTCATTGTGGATAGTTCTCTGAAAACATCCACTCAACGTGCAGCAGCAGTGAAAAAACCTAACAATGATAGGAAATAGGGCTGTCGATTAATTGCAGTTAACTCTTGCGATTAACTCAAAAAAAGAATCGTGATTAAAAAAATTAATCCTGATTAATCGCACTGCTAAACAATAGAATACCAGTTGAAATGTATTAAATTTTTTTGGGATTGTTTTCTACATTTTCAAATATATTGATTTCTATTACAACACAGAATGCACAGTGTACAATGCTCACTTTATATTTTTATATTTGATTACAAATATTTGTACTGTAAAAATGATAAACAAAAGAAATATTATTTTTCAATTCACCTCATACAAGTACTGTAGTGCAATCTCTTTATCGTGAAACTGTAACTTACAAATGTAGATTTGTTTTGTTACATAACTTCATTCAAAAACAAAACAATGTAAAACTTTAGCGCCTACATGTCCACTCAGTCCTACGTCTTGTTCAGCCAATCTCTAAGACAAATTTGTTTACATTTATGGAGATTCTGCTGTCTGCTTTTGTTTTTTACAGTGCAAATATTTGTAATAAAAAATAAATATAAAGTGAGCACTGTACATTTTGTGTTCTGTGTTGTAACTGAAATCGATATATTTGAAAATGTAGAAAACATCCAAAAATATTTTAAAATATGCTTTTCTATTATTGTTTAACAGCGCGATTAATCATATGATTAATCGTGATTAATTTTTTTAATCACTTGACCGCCCTATTAGGAACCATAGGAAGAGGACAGTAATATCATAATGCTGCTATATAAATACATGGTACGTCTACACCTGGAATACTGTGTACAGCTCTGGTGGCCCCATGTAAAAAAATTAGATAATAGAATTGGAAAAAGTGCAGAGAAGGGCAACAAAAAATTATGATTTATATGGAACAGCTTCCATCTGAGGAGAGATTAAAAAGACTGGAACTGTTCATCTTAGAAAAAAGAAATGGTTAAGGGAGGATATGACAGGTCTATAAAATCATGGCTGGAGTGGAAAGAGTCAGTAAGGAAATGTAATTTACTCCTTCACAAAGCACAAGAGCCAGGGGTCACCCAATGAAATTAATATGCAGCTGGTTTAATAAAATAAAAAATAAAAATATAAAAACAAAAGGAAGTATTTCTTCACACAACGCAGTCAACCTGGGGAACTTGTTGTCAGGGGATGTTGTGAAGGCCAAAACTATACTGGGTTTAAAAAAAGAATGAGATAAGTTGATCGAGGATGGGTCCATCAATGGCTATTAGCCAAGATGGTCAGGGACACAACCCCATGCTCTTAGTGTCCCTAAACTTCTGACTGCCAGGTGCTGGGACTGGCTGACAGGGGATGGATCACTGGCTAATTGCCCTGTTCTGCTCATTCCCTCGGAAGCACCTGGCATTGGCCACTGCAGCAGACAGGACACTGGGCTGCTTCGATCACTGGTCTGACTCAGTATGGCTGTTGTTATGTTCTGGATCAGTGACTTGTTCTGGTCTACACCCAAATTTGCACCAGTTTAAGGAAAGGTGTCGTTTTAAACTAATGTAGGTAAAGCCGTGCCAGTCTGTGTGGAAACATGCTTCTTTTGGTTTAGCTCAGGGGTCTCAAATTCAAATGACCACGAGGGCCACATGGGGGCTAGTACATTGGCCCGAGGTCCGCATCACTGAACCCCCCCCGCTGCCCCTGGCCCCGCCTCCACTCCACCCCTTCCATGAGGCCCCGCCCCTGCCCCACCTCTTCCCACCCCTTCCTGCCCCCATTCCAACCCCTTCCCCAAAGTCCCCACCCCAACTCCACACCTTCCCTGACCCTATTCCAACCCCTTCCCCAAATCCCTGCCCCTGCCCCGCCTCTTCTCCGCCTCCTCCCCTGAGCAGCCTCCCTCCTCCCCCCTCCCTCCTGGAAAGCGCTAAGTGCTGCCAAACAGCTGTTTGGCGGCGGGAAGTGCCTGGAGATAGGCAAATGAGCAGGGATGCAGCACGCTGAGGGGGTGGTGGGGGAGGGAAGATTGGAGGGCCACAGCTAATAACTCTGCGGGCCACATGTGGCCCATGGGCCGCGTGTTTGAGACCCCTGGTTTAGCTTAATCTGGTAAAATCTGCCTTAGGGCTCTGCCTGGACACAGGGATTAAAAAAACAGCTGAAAGTCAGCAAGAAAGGGTAGTGGCCAATGGCATGTAGCCAGCTGAGAGGAAGGGTTCAGTGTGGGTTGGAACTATGTCCTTTGTCCTTTGTTAATTAATGCCTTCATTAAGGATCCAGGAGAAGGATAAACAACATCTCAACTCAATTTTCAAAATGTGTATATTGAGAGGTTTTGCAAACACGGTAGAGGACAGAGACAACATGCCTGGAGCTGGAGAGGGTAGAACACAGACAGAAAACAACAAAACGCACTTCAGCCTGGAAAAGTGCAAGTCATCAAGATTGTGGAAATAATCTGAACCCCAGACATCAACAGGAATGGAGAGATCTGGACAGCAGCAATGCTGGAGAGACTGTGCAGCACATTACAGATACATTGGCAATATGACAGGTCACCGAAAATGCTAACCCAGTTCCAGGCTGCACATGCTGAGGTGTGACACCGTGACTGTGTGACCATGGCGAGGCAGCGCCTGGCTACAGCACGCTGTTCTGGGCTGTGCATGGGGAGGCACCGCACTGTGACCATGGCAAGGCAGTGCCTAGGTACTGCACAGCACAATGTGTTATGAGCAGGATGGAGACAGGCCAGGAGGGAGTTCGGAGGAGAACAAGTCAGATGATTACGGGGATGGATGAATCACTGAAGGAGGAAATACTTTAAGATCTAAGGCCCCCATGTTTCCCTCGGGCACAAATGCATGCGGTGGGGGAGAAAATACCACACATTTGCAGGGCTCCTCCAGAGCTGTGGAGTTTAGGGTTACCATACGTCCGGATTTTCCTGGACATGTCCGGCTTTTTGGGCCTCAAATCCCCGTCCAGGAGGAAATCCCAAAAAACCGGACATGTCTGGGAAAATAGGGAGGGAGAGCCCGGTGTTGCTCGGCCGGGGCCGCTGGGGCCGGGGCCGGCGGTGCGGGGCCAACGGTGCTCGGCCGGGGGCCAGGGCCGGGGCTGGCAGTGTGGGACCAGGGGCCGGCGGTGCTCGGCCGGGGGCCGGGGTCCCAGGGCCTGAGCCGAGCCGGGTGGGAGACGCCGGGGCCAGAGCCTCTTGGCCTGGGCCGGCCGGCTGCCAGAGGGAGCCGCTCGGCCGGACTGGGCCGCACCCCGCCCCAGCCCCAGCTTACCTGCTGCCTCCCTGTTTCAGGCTTCCTACGAATATTTGATTCGCGGGAAGCAGGGGAGGGGGAGGAGCAGGGAGTGGAGCGTTCAGGGCAGGGGCAGAGTTGGGGCGGGGACTTTGGGGAAGGGACGGGGAAGGGGCGGAGTTGGGGTGGGGCCGGGGCCCCGTGGAGTGTCCTCCTTTTTAAAAATTAAAATCTGGTAACCCTAGTGGAGTTGCAGACATGGCCAGTAAAAGTGCTGGTGGCCTAGGAACGGAGGACACACTGGGCTCAACCCCTTCCAGGGACTGTCACCTGTAGCTCCCACACCAGCCAACAAGGAGGCCAGGGCAGCAGTTAGACTGCTAGTGTCTGAGACCCCTGGGTCTGGCCTATGGCTCTTCTGAGGGGGACCTGCAGGCCAGTCAGGGCAGTAAGTCCTGCTTCAGGCCGCAGGACCGATCTGCAACTGGTCCTGAAGTTCTTCCATTGCCCTCCACCTTTTCTGGGTGGCTGGTGGGCGGTGGAGACGTTTGGGGAGGGGAGAAAGCGGGGTGCCTGGAGCAGAGAGTGTCCCTTTCAGTGCGAGGAGCTGCAAGTTTGCCCCTGGCCTCGTGGTGACGAAGGGGGGGTGGAGAAACGAGCCAGGAGGAGATGAGTGGTTTAGCAGGGAAGAAAGGCTGTAACTAGAGGTTTCCGGTACAAGTGGGAAAACAGCTGTCTGGACACTGTCAGGGTAAGCCTTCTGCGTGGGGCGAATTAAGGCTGAGGGATGTTCTGCCAGGGGACAAGCAGTAGAGAACACATGGGTGGAACAAGCCTGTGCTCAGAGCGCGCTCCCTCCCTAGAGCATGTTATGGGTCTGTTCTGGGGTTGCCAGGCGTCTGGTTTTTGACTGGCACACCTGGTCAAAAAGGGAACCTGGCAGCTCCTGTAGGCACGGCTGACCCGACTGTTGAAAATCCGGTTGGCTGCGCATTGGGGGTCTGGGGCTAGGGTAGGCTCCCTACCTGCCCTGGCTCCGCGTGGCTCCAGGAAGTGGCCGCAAGGTCCCTGCAGCCCCTAGGCGCTGGGGTGGTTAGGGACTGGGAGGCTCTGTGCGCTGCCCCTGCCCTCAGCGCTGGTTCTGCAGCTCCCATTGGCCGGAAACCGTGACCAATGGGAGCTGTGCACACCGCGCAGAGCTGCGTGGCCGCCCATGTGCCTAGAGGCCGCAGGGACGTGGCGGCCACATTCTCAGAGCCATGGTAAGTGTTGCTGGGACCCCGTACCCTCTCCCGCACCCCAACCTACTGCCCCAGCCCAGAGTCCTGTCCTGCACCCCAAACCCCTCATCCATAGCCCCACCCAGAGCCCACAACCCCAGCTGGAGCCCTCACCCGCCCCATCCCAACCCCCTGCTCCAGCCTGGAGCCCCCTCCTGCACCCCAAACCCCTCATCCCCAGCCCCAGCCCAGAGCCCACATCCCCAGCTGGAGCCCACATGCCCTCTGGCACTCCGAACCCCTTGGCCCTAGCCCAGAGCCCCCTCCTCCACCCCAAACTCCTCATCCCCAGTCTCATCCCAGAGCCTGCCCCCTCAGACCAGAGCCCATACCCCCTCCTGCACCCCAACCCCCTGCCCCACCCCGGTGAAAGTTAGTGAGTATGGGGAAGAGTGAGCAATGGAGGGGGGGATGGAGCTAGTGGGGGGTGGGGCCTCGGAGAAGGGGCGGGGCATGGGCAGGACCTCGGAGAAGGGGCGGGGTGTTCGGTTTTGTGTTATTAGAAAGTTGGCAACTCTCGTCTCTTCCATCTTTCCTGTCTAGGGTTCCTCTCGCAGCATCCACAAAGGTGAGTTACCGAAGAACAAGCTGATTCGTTACAGGTGGAGCTTTTCTGACCCCATTAGATGGGTAGGCAGGAAAGCCTTTGATCTTCATTTGGCTGGAGTAAGTGAAACCCTGGTCTTGTTCTAAGACAAACCAGGGAGACTCAAGAGGACCTGTGCCCCGGTGAGGGCAAATGCAGGACTTGGTCCATAGAGCAGAGCACAGGCTATTGGGTCATCCCTTTAAAGCCGGCATTTTCCACTCTGCCAGTGAAGAAAGACTTTTACACAGGGAGAAATTTAAAACGTCAGTCATTCAGCTTCCAGTCATTTTTTACTGCCATATTTGTCGAGAGCTGGTCCAAAAACCGGACCCACATTTTATGAATAAATGTGAAATGTGAAGGTGATTTTGCATAAGCAACCTTAATTCTGGCATTTCCCAACTAAGCGCTTTTGGAGGTGGGGGTGTGTGTTCCAAAGGGGATGGAGCTCGGCTGTTCTCAGTGGTGGCAGATGACAGAACAAGGAGCAATGGTCTCAAGTTGCAGTGGGGGAGGTCTAGGTTGGATATTAGGAAACACTATTTCATTAAGAGGGTGGGGAAGCACTGGAATGGGTTACCTAGGGAGGTGGTGGAATCTCCTTCCTTAGAGGTTTTTAAGTCCCGGCTTGACAAAACCCTGGCTGGGATTATTTAGTTGGGGTTGGTCCTGCTCTGAGCAGGGGGTTGGACTAGATACCTCCTGAGGTCCCTTCCAACCCTGAGATTCTATGATTCTATGAGACATGCACACACACTCATTGCACACACACCTCACTGGTACATACTCAACTGCTATTTCGCACTAGCTGTTGGACACAAAGGGTATTTCCTCTCTCTCCTCCTCTGTGACTCGTTCCACACTTCAGAAAACCACTGCTTTCGCAAGCGTAAAAAGAACAGCTACAAAAATAGTTCCATGGGAAAGCGAAGAGGGCAAATGCTTCCTTTGTGCATCATCAAATAGAGTTACAGGCTGCTGGCATCTGATGGTTTGTTCTGCCTTACGAATGCGGGTAGGAAATAATTTAAACAAGAAACTGCCTCTGCAAACTGTCAATGGGAAATGAGAACAGCTGGCTGAGACCAGCAAGCCTTCAGAGCTAGAGTAATATGGGAAACAGATGGACCTTCTGGCCACGTGGAATTGGTGCCAGCCATCAGCAGGGTGTACAGGACTGGGAGCTGCCTCGCCGGCCATTGCTGCTCAGTCCTGGTACAGGCATTGCAGCTAGCTCTGGAGCAGTGACCTGTTGCGGCCAGTGGACAGATTCTCCTCTTGCTTTCACCGGTGCCAAAGTAATTTCAGGGAAGACAATGGGCCAGATCCCCAGCTGGTGTAAACTGGTATTGCTGAACTGGAGCGACACTGATTGATACCAGTTGAGGATCTGGTTCACTAAAAGGCCCCTTTGAATCATAGAATCTCAGGGTTGGAAGGGACCTCAGGAGGTCATCTAGTCCAACCCCCTGCTCAAAGCAGGACCAATTCCCAAGTAAATCATCCCAGCCAGGGCTTTGTCAAGCCTGACCTTAAAAACCTCCAAGGAAGGAGATTCCACCACCTCCCTAGGTAACCCATTCCAGTCCTTCACCACCCTCCTTGTGAAACAGCGTTTCCTAATATCCAACCTGGACCTCCCCCACTGCAACTTGAGACCATTGCTCCTTGTTCTGTCATCTGCCACCACTGAGAACAGCCGAGCTCCATCCTCTTTGGAACCCCCCTTCAGGTAGTTGAAAGCAGCTATCAAATCCCCCCTCACTCTTCTCTTCTGCAGACTAAATAAGCCCAGTTACCTCAGCCTCTCCTCATACGTCACGTGCTCCAGCCCCCTTTTCATTTTCATTGCCCTCCACTGGACTCTCTCCAATTTGTCCAGAAAGCTGGCTTGATCGTCGGGCTCAACGGGTAGTGATCAATGGCTCCATGTCAAGTTGGCAGCTGGTATCAAGGGTCGGGCCTGGGGCCAGTTTAGTACAATATCTTCATTAATGATCTGGAGGATGGTGTGGACTGCACCCTCAGCAAGTTTGCAGATGACACTAAACTGGGAGGGGTGATAGATACCCTGGAGGATAGGGATAGGATACAGAGGGACCTAGACAAATTAGAGGATTGGGCCAAAAGAAATCTAATGAGGTTTAACAAGGACAAGTGCAGAGTCCTGCACTTAGGATGGAAGAAGCCCATGCACTGCTACAGACTAGGGACCAAGTGGCTAGGCAGCAGTTCTGCAGAAAAGGACCTAGGGGTCACAGTGGATGAGAAGCTGGATATGAGTTAACAGTATGCCCTTGTTGCCAAGAAGGCTAATGGCATTTTGGGCTGTATAAGTAGGGGCATTGCCAGCAGATCGAGGAACATGATCATTCCCCTCTATTCGGCATTGGTGAGGCCTCATCTGGAGTACTGTGTCCAGTTTTGGGCCCCACACTACAAGAAGGATGTGGAAAAATTGGAAAGAGTCCAGCAGAGGGCAACAAAAATGATTGGGGGGCTGGAGCACATGACTTGTGAGGGGAGAGGCTGAGGGAACTGTAGCAGTGCATGGGCTTCTTCCATCCTAAGTGCAGGACTATAACAGGGTTTAATAGAGAACTAGATAAATTCATGGAGGTTAAGTCCATTAGCCAGGTTGGGTAAGGAATGGTGTCTCTAGCCTCCATTTGTCAGAGAGTGGAGATGAATGGCAGGAGAAAGATCACTTAGAATATCAGGGTTGGAAGGGACCTCAGGAGATCATCTAGTCCAACCACCTGCTCAGAAAGTGGGACCAATCCCCAGACAGATTTTTACCCCAGTTCCCTAAATGGCCCCCTGAAGGATTGAACTTGGAACCCTGGGTTTAGCAGGCCAATGTGCAAACCGCTAAGCTATCCCTTCACTGTTACAGCCTAGGGACCGAGTGGCTAGGCAGCAGTTCTGAAGAAAAGGACCTAGGAGTTACAGTGGACCAGAAGCTGGATATGGCAAGGAGTTCCACAGGTTGACTGTGCACTGTGTGAAGAAAAACTTCCTTTTATTTGTTTTAAACCTGCTGCCTATTAATTTCATTTTTTGGCCCCTAGTTCTTATATTATGGGAACAAGTAAATAACTTTTCCTTATCCACTTTCTCCACATCACTCATGATTTTATATACCTCTATCATATCCCCCCTTAGTCTCCTCTTTTCCAAGCTGAAGAGTCCAAGCCTCTTTAATCTCTCCTCATATGGGACCCGTTCCAAACCCCTAATTATTTTAGTTGCCCTTCTCTGAAGCTTTTCCAGTGCCAGTATATCTTTTTTGAGATGAGGAGACCACATCTGTACGCAGTATTCGAGATGTGGACGTACTATGGATTTAAATAAGGGCAATAAGATATTCTCCATCTTATTCTCTATCCCTTTTTCATGATTCCTAACATCCTGTTTGCTTTTTTGACCACCTCTGCACACTGCGTGGACATCTTCAGAGAACTATCCACGATGACTCCAAGATCTCTTTCCTGATTAGTTGTAGCTAAGTTAGCCCCCATCATATTGTATGTATAGTTGGGGTTATTTTTTCCAATGTGCATTACTTTACATTTATCCACATTAAATTTCATTTGCCATTTTGTTGCCCAATCACTTAGTTTCGTGAGATCTTTTTGAAATTCGTCACAGTCTGCTTTGGTCTTAACTATCTTGAGCAGTTTAGTATCATCTGCAAACTTTGCCACCTCACTGTTTACCCCTTTCTCCAGATCATTTATGAATAAGTTGAATAGGATTGGTCCTAGGACTGACCCTTGGGGAACACCACTAGTTACCCCTCTCCATTCTGAGAATTTACCATTTATTCCTACCCTTTGTTCACTGTCCTTTAAACAGTTCTCAGTCCATGAAAGGATCTTCCCTCTTATCCCATGACAACTTAATTTATGTAAGAGCCTTTGGTGAGGGATCTTTTCAAAGGCTTTCTGGAAATCTAGGTACAGTAACTCCTCACTTAACATTGTCATTATGTTCCTGAAAAATGCGACTTTAAGTGAAACGATGTTAAGTGAATCCAATTTCCCCATAAGAATTAATGTAAATAGGGGGGATTAGGTTCCAGGGCAGCTTCCCCTACTCTGCAAGCACCTGGGGTGGGGGGCTCAACCCTCAGCCCGCCCACTCCACCCCTTCCACCAAGCCCCCATCCTCGACCTGCCTCTTCTACCCCCCTACCTCCTCCCCCTTTACTTCGCACGCTGCATCCTGGCTCCTACCCCCGTCCTTCCCTTCCCTTCCCTTCTAAACGTGGCAAGCCAGCTGATTGCCGCGTTCAGGAGGCAGGGGAGGGAGGGGGAGCCTGCGCGCCGAGTCCTTGCTCCTCCCCCCTCCCTCCTGCCTCCAAAATGCCGCAAGCCAGCTGATAGCTGCGGGCAGGAGACGGGGGGAGGAGGGGGAAGGCGCTGATCCGCGGGGTCTGCTGGTGGGCGGGAGGCGCTGAGGGGTGGGGGGGGGTGGGGGGCATAGGGTGGCTGCCAGATGTGGAGAAAGCAGGCAGCCAAACAAGGTAAGAGTGGAGCATTGCACAACTTTAAATGAGTATGTTCCCTAATTGATCAGTAAGGTAACAACAAAACAACGTTAAGTGGGACGACTTTAAGTGAGGAGTTACTGTACACTATGTCCACTGGATCCCCCTTGTCCACATGTTTGTTGACCCCTTCAAAGAACCCTAATAGATTAGTATCAGAGGGGTAGCTGTGTTAGTCTGAATCTGTAAAAAGCAACAGAGGGTCCTGTGGCACCTTTAAGACTAACAGAAGTATTGGGAGCAAGACTTGCATCTGAAGAAGTGAGGTTCTTACCCACGAAAGTTTATGCTCCCAATACTTCTGTTAGTCTTAAAGGTGCCACAGGACCCTCTGTTGCTTTCTAATAGATTAGTAAGACATTGTTTCCCTTTACAGAAACCATGTTGACTTTTGCCCAACAATTTATGTTCTTCTATGTGTCTGACAATTTTATTCTTTACTATTGTTTCAACTAATTTGCCCGGTACTGACGTTAGACTTACTGGTCTGTAATTGCCGGGATCACCTCTACAGCCCTTTTTATTAGCTATCTTCCAGTCATTGGGTACAGAAGCCAATTTAAAGGACAGGTTACAAACCATAGTTAATAGTTCTGCAATTTCACATTTGAGTTCTTTCAGAACTCTTGGGTGAATGCCATCTGGTCCCGGTGACTTGTTACTATTAAGTTTATCAATTAATTCCAAAACCTTCTCTAGTGACACCTCAATCTGTGACAATTCCTCAGATTTGTCACCTACAAAGGACGGCGCAGGTTTGGGAATCTCCTTAACATCCTCAGCCGTGAAGACTGAAGCAAAGAATTCATTTAGTTTCTCCACAATAACTTTATCGTCTTTAAGTGCTCCTCTTGTATCTCGATCGTCCAGGGGCCCCACTGGTTGTTTAGCAGGCTTCCTGCTTCTGATGTACTTAAAAAACGTTTTCTTATTACCTTTGGAGTTTTTGGCTAGCTGTTCTTCAAACTCCTTTTTGGCTTTTCTTATTACATTTTTACACTTAATTTGGTAGTGTTTATGCTCCTTTCTGTTTACCTCACTAGGAATTCACAGGGTTCCGGTTACCTCAAAGGTTGACAGTGGAGACATGGGACCTTTCAGCTGTAGGGTAACGCTAACCTGCTGTGGCAGCAACCTAAAGTGAAAGCACCTGAGATGAGCTGATGGCCTCTGTCCCAGCAGCGAAGGAAGATGTCTATTACCAAAAGCAGAGCACACAGCTGGCATAGGTGGTGCCTTCCTTTGGGGTGTCAGATGAAAGGGTAAAGACCGGGTTGTCATGGAGATGGAATTACTGCTCCTCACTAGAGAAATGGACAAAGTCCAGAGTCGTGTGTGAGTTACACTCAGTTACCCCACTTGCTCATAACTGAGGGGGTCTGAGTGCGATAATTATGCACTGGGGAGCTGAAGCCAGGTGTACATTAGGGGGTGACGTGCTTTATCTTAGACCCCCTTCTGCCTTCCTGCTAGCTGCTTTGCTCTGTAAACTCTCTTCTGACCCCTTGGCGTGGGAGTTCATCAGCTGAGACATCCTTCGACCCAGGCCTTGTCGGCACAAAAATTGACCCTGGTTTAACTAAAACAGGGTTTTAATTTGATTTGGTTAAACTGTGTGTGGATGCTCGTCCATGTGTGTGCAGCTGGGCTGTATCCATTTAGCAACTGAACGAAACTGCTTTTACTTCTAGGGCTTAAGCTCTTTTCAGTCTTCCGTGTATTTACAGAACATTAGACGTCGCTTGTTCTAAGAGAGCTGGGCCAAACCCTTTGCTGACCGCATAGCCATGAAACGGGACATTTCACGTGAACAGAGAGCTCAGGAACATCACTAGCCTGCCACTGTCCCACGCACTGTCTTTTGGGAAGTTTTGGCAATGCATGATGGGGCAGAAGCAAGTCCCACAGGGGTGACTGGGGATCAGTTTCCCATAATAGCATCTCTATCCCATAAATTTTGCACCTATTTTCAATTCCCCCAAAACCTACGCAGAACTTGTCACTGTCTGCCATCAATGATGGAAGCACGGAGCCTGCACAGCTCTGCACTATTACCACAAGCGTTGCAAGCACAGGACGCATGACCCTCCAGTATTTGCAGAGCTGCAAGAAGAACGGTGGGGAACATGACGATTTCCTGGCGCTCAGTTTGCTGTAGGACATAGTGAGATTGTTGGTGTCGTTCATGGAGCAGTTGCAGATTGTGGAGTGCTGCTTCTGGGCCTGAGACACAAAACCCTGACTGGTGGGATCCCATTGTAATGCAGGTTTGGGATGATGAGCGGAGGCTGCAGAACTTTTGGATGCCTGAGGCCACATTCCGGGATCTGTGTGCCAAGTTCCCCCTCAGCTGTCCAGTGCAGGGACACTGAACTAAGAGCTGCACTGACAGTGGAGAAGCAAGTGGTGATCACCATGGGCAGCAGGTATCATAGGCTGGAGGAGGCTGTGCCTCTCCAAACAGCCAGGCCTGGCCCCGCCTATGCTCCACCCCCAAGCCCTCCTCTGCGGCGGCCCTGGCTGGGGCTGGGGTTGCGCTGCCCACCCTCTCAGTGCTCCGGGGCTGGGGGCGGTAGCCTGGGGCAAGGGTTGGCAGCTGCGGTGGGGGAGGCTCTGGCGGTGGTGGGGTGGATGGTGGGGCCTCTGGAGGAAGGGGCGGGGCTGGGCGGGGGGCCAGCCTCTCCCAGCTGGTGGTGCATGCGCCGCCCATGGCGATCACACTGTGGGAACTTGCAGTGCCAGATGCTACCAGTCAGTGGGAAGTCATTTTGGAGCAGGAAAATCCACGGTGGCGGCGGTTATCATGCAAGCGTGCAGGGCCATTAACCATCTCCTGCTATGCAGGACTGTGATTCTCGCCAATGCGCAGAACATAGTGGATGGCTTTGCAGCTGTGGGGTTCCCGAACTGCAATGGGGCAATAGGCTACACCCCCCACCATTTTGGCCCCAGAGCACCTTGCCACAGAGTACACCAACGGAAAGGGCTACTTTGCCATAGTTATGCAAGTGCTGGTGGATCATGGGGGATGTTTCACGATATCAGTGTGGGCTGGTCAGGGAAGGGGCGTAATGCGCCCATCTTTAAGAACACAGGACTGTTCAGAAAGCTACAGGCAGGGACCTTCTTTCCCGACCAATGGATTACCATGGGTGATGCTGAAATGCCAACAATAATCCGGGGGGTCCTGCCTACCCCTTCCTCCCCGGCTCCTGAAGCCACACACTGGCCACCTCGAGAGCACCAAGGAGAGATTCAGCTCCAGGTGCAGCAGGGCAGAATGACAGGTGAATGTGCTTTTGGTAGATTGAAAGGGCCCTGGCCTTGTTTACTCGCCAGATTGGATCTCAGTGTGAAAAATATCCCAACGGTTATAGCTGCCTGTTGTGTCCTGCGTGAGATCTGTGAAGCAAAGGGGAGAGGACGGAGGTCTGCTGAGTTGGAACAGCCAGGCACAAGGGCTATCAGAGGAGCTCAGTGAGGAGCAAGGGCCTAGGGAGGTTTTGAAAGAGCACTTCCACGGCGAGCCCCAGGAATGTGCCGTGGTGCCCTGTGCTCAGCCCGGCGCTGCCGTTTGGGGGCCTGTCAGGAACTGTGTGGTGCTGGCTGCACCTCTGTGCATATATCACTGCCAGTGCAGCGAATAATGTCAGCCTTCTTGCTGTACAGTTACGACGACTACACTGTTTGCCCCGATCCTATGGGTTGTGAGTGTACGAGACCATCGCTTTCCCTGCCAGCAGGCATCGTACACCAGGTGTGTAAACTACTGAAGATGATTCATATCCAAAATCAGAGTTTTATTCAATTAGGAAAACGGCACCTGACAAACAGAAGAACATAAAAGTAAATACAGTGAAACCCTGCTATAACGCGATGATTGGAGTCCAAAAATTTCAGTCGCGATAAATGCGGGGTTGCGGTATAGCGGGGTTACCAAAATTTTACCATTTCAAGCTGGTCAGTTTCAAGCCGGTCAATTTCTCTTGGGCAGCGAGCAGGGGAGACCTGCAAGGGCAGAGGAGGAGCGAGGAGCAGCTGGGGAGGAGAATGGCTCTTCCCGCCAAAAGGAGAAGCGGGGGTAGAGGGGAAGAGGCAGAGGGGAAGGCATGTTCCTTTTTTTGTTTTTCTTTTTTTGTGTGTGCTTCAGCGGCACTCCGGCTGCTGTTTTTTTGGCACTTGGGGTGGCGGGATCCACCTTATGATCGCGTTATAGCCGTATTTGCGTTATCGCGGGGCGCATTATAGCGGGGTTTCCCTGTACATTGTTCTTAAAACAATGTAGGAACCTTAATAAATAAAGAAGAGGCAGGAGCACTGGTGCGCGTTGTAGCTACCCATCCATACAGGGTGCGCAGCTGGGGCGGTCCATGCAGCCGGGTGGGCAGTGGCAGGGGTAGGCAGTGGGATGCTGGCTCTGGGGAATGCTGAGGGGAGGGAAGTAGTGCAGCACAGTTCTCCACAGTCTGCAGTGGCGGTCGAGCCCGGGATTGTTGAACCTGGAGCTGCAGCACCTGTGTCCTGATGCATCTTCCTCTCCTTTTCCTGCACCCTTCTCCTGTCCAGTTTCCTTCTCTATACAGTCTGCAACGTTCACCCTCCAGGCCCTCTCTTCCAGGTCTGAGGCAGCACAGGCTTGCAGGATCTCACAGAACATGTCCTCTTTTTTCTCCTCCTTATCTGGGTCAGTTGTTGTGCTGGTGCGGAGGGAGGCAGCAGCTACAGATAAAACACACAGAGGCGCCATGGTCAGTACAGTATGTACAGAAAGGGAAACAGAAGATCCATCAATCCCCGCTTCTCTTGCTCCCCCAGAGTGCTAAACAAGACCTGCTTATGGACACTTCTGCTCTGGAGTGCCGGATCACAGTGCAACTAACAGCAACGGGCATGGTGAGTCTGGCCTGCCAGGGATGAGGGAAACAGGGAGGGAATTGCTGGGGTGCATGTGTAACCCTTCTGCCTGTCAGAGTTGGCAGCAACAAGGGCCGGGTTCGGTATCTAGGGGTTCCAATAACACAATGCAAAACCAACTCGAGCCCCCTCTGGGCACCTCTAAGAGGCAATACTTCTCCTCTCGCAAGCACAGAGTCTGAGTGTAGCAAAAGCCTTTTAATAAAGGGAAACATCACAAACAGGATTCATAACACAAACCATGAGCAAAAGACCCACTCCCAAGTAAGTTTGGCAGTGTCCTTTTCCCCTCAGGGTCTTAAGTCCAGCAACCCAACAGTCACCCCCACCCACAGTTTCTGCCCTTGGTCAGTGCAGCCCCCAGAGTTCAGAAGTTCATCTGCAGAGTTTACCTCCCAGCCTGGGTGGAAGTGGGGGGAGATATGGGGGGCAGCTTACATGCTCCGCTGCTCAGGTTGATGGCCGATTGCTACGCCTCTCCATGGGGTTCTGCTACAGTCTTCACCGCCAGCCGCTCCTCTCCGCTAGCTGTCTTGCTAGGCATGCCTCTGTGCACCTCTCCACTAGCCATCCTGCTAGCCGTGCCTCTCTGCTAGCTGTCCTGCTAGGCGTGCCTCTGTGCACCTCTCCGCCTGCCGCCCTGCTAGGAGCTCCTCTCTGCCAGACACTCACTGATATGTCTTCAGGCCCCCCCCTCCGAACACAGCTCTCAGTGATTTCAGCTCTTAGTAGGGGGCCCCAGTGCTGGCACACTCAGAACCACTTGCCCAAAGTAGGTCTAATGTTTAGACCTAGGAATCAGTGATTTCAGCTCTGCAGTACATAACAAGACTCCTCATACACTCAAAATCAGCTCTATTATTACACAGCAAAGAGAGAAAGGATCAAAGTGGTGTTTAGGGGCCTCAGAAGGGCCCCACAGTACACATACCTGCCCCCAAGCTCACTCAATTCACTGGGCTTTGGAACCCGTGTCCCTTGCCTAGCGAGTGCTTAGTTGAGGGCGAATCCCTCCATCATAAAATGCCAAGTACAGTTCTACTGTCCTTGATTCCATAACCAGGATAACAACCCTTTATTATTCCTGCCCCAATAACAAAGAGACTGGGGGTCCCACAGCAGCCAAAGTGACCATTTGGGCCAGCAGTCCATCATGCTAGGCGGGGTGGGTGTGCCCATGCAAATGAGATCAGCCCCTGAAGTCCTTTTCCACAGCTCACCACCAGATGTCAGGGTAGAGCTCATTCTGACTCTGCTTACACATGAAACTGAGTGTAGGGCTCTGGGACTGAATACTGGCACTATTCTGCACAGCTGGTGGTGGTTTTAGCTGATATCTCACTCCTGAGGGTAACAAAAGCAGAGAGAACCGCTGCTGCTGGCGTCCTGAAGTCGCTTGGGCCCGTATGCCACTAGCCTGTTTGAGGCAATGGCGCTTGCTGAAGTTATCGCCGAATGGCATGTGGAAGTGTCCTACCGTGGAGGAAGAAATAAGGCCGCCATCCCTAGAAACCTTCAGGAGAGCATTGCAGGGCTCCTCCGTGGAAGTTTCATCGAGATCTCTCAGCAGGATTCAAACAACATCCTTATGTACATAAACAAACTGCTCTGCATGGTCCCCCAGCTAACTCGAGTGGGGAATGAAAAGCAGAGAACAGCTCTACCTCTCTGTTGTACCACTACCACTTCTAGTACGAGTGAATCAATGTAAAATAGGTAGCAGTGTCCTGATACACTGGGAGTGTCATCACTGTCATGGGAAATAAATGTACACATCTGAGGCTCCTTCCCCTGAATTGGGCTTGCCCGGGCTCAACTGCAGGGATTGGCTGGGCTGCAATGGAATAAAAACCAGGTCCTGGCTCATGGCACATCCATGTACAGTCGTGTACGGGATCATGTGGGGTCTCCGCCAAGTATGGCGTGAAGCTCTTTGTAAAAGTGGTAGGTCTGTGACTTGGCACCGGTTTGATTGTTGGCCTCCCTGGCCTTGTGGTGTGCCCACTGCAGCTCCTTGCTGTCACGTGGCACTGCTGCTGGTCCCGGTCGTAGCCCTTCTCCTGCATCCCCCAAGCCATCTGCTCATAGATGTCAACGTTACTACGGCTGGTTCAGAGCTGTGTTTGCACAGCCGGTTCTCCCCATAGGCGCAGGAGATCCAATGTCTCCTGTCTACTCCAGGTAGGAGTGTGTCTGGAGCACGTAGACCCCACGGCCACCGGGGCAGTTACGCACAACAATGGAGAGGAGATAGAGATGTGCTCGCCACGCTGGACAACCAGAAAAAGGCATTTCAAAAATTCACAGGGGTTTTAAAGAGGGGCTGGGGGTGTCCTCCGGTCTATGTGACCCCTGGGCAGTGGAGTTAACTATTGTGACCAGAACAGTCAGTGTCGGGCATTGTGGGACAGAGGCTGGAGGACTGTTATGGTTGACATAAATAACGCAGGGTCTACACCAGTGGTCACCAACCGGTTGATTGCAACCGGTCTATTGTGATCCTAGAGGATCTCCCAGTCGATTGTGATCTCTGGTGGTGTAGCGGGGTTGCCGCTCCTGGAAGTGGCCACCACGGCCCCAGGGGCGAGAGGGCAACAGTCTCCCTCCGCGTGCTGCTCCTGCCTGCAAGCACCACCCCTGCAGCTCCCATTGGCTGGGAATGGAGAGCTGTGGCCAATGGAAGCTGTGAGGGCAGTGCTTGCAGAGAGGGGCAGTGCATGGATCCACGTGCCCCCCGCCCTGCCCCCAGGGGCCACAGGGGCACGTTGGCCATTTCCGGGAGTGGCGTGGGGATGGGGTAAGCAGGGAGCCTGCCTTAGCAGCAGCCACGCTGAACTGCCAATCAGGAGCCACCAGAGGTAAGTGCTGCCTGGTGGGAGGCCGCACCCCAACCCCCAATCCTGAGCTCCATCCTGGAGCCAGCATCCCATAACCCCTCCTGTACCCCGAGCCCCCTCCTGCACCCCAAGCCCCAGCTCTGAGCCCCCTCCCAGAGCCAGCAACCTGTACCCCCTCCTGCACCCCAACCCCATGCCCCAGCACTGACCCCTCCTCCTAAAGCCAGCACCCTGCACCCCCTCCTGCACCCCAACACTCTGCCCCAGCCTGGAGCCCCCTCTTGCACCCAAACTCTCTCCCAGAGCTTGCACCCCTCACCCCCTCCTGCACCCCAACCCCCTGCTCCAGGCTCATCCCAGAGCCCCTCTCACACTGTGAATCCCTCAGAGCCAGCCCAGATCCTGCCCCACCCCGAACCCTACCGTCTACCCGAGCCTGGTGAAAGTGAGTGAAGGTGGAGGAGCACGAGCGACGGGGGCGGGGATGGAGTGAGTGGGGCGGGGCTTTGGGGAAGGGGCGGGGCCTCGGGGAAGGGGCAGGGTAGATCCTGGTTTACCCTTAAATTCAAAAAGTGATCCTGGGCGTAAAAAGGTTGGAGACCACTCGTCTACACTCCTGCTGCATCGACCTCTTTACATTGTCCATGGCTCAACGCCACTCGGGGAGCTGGTGTTACTATGACAGCGTAACGGGGCACCTACAAATGTAAGTGTAGACATGTGCACAACTAGCTCAACGCAAGGCAGCTTATGTTGATCTAACTCTGTACCGTAGACCAGGCCTGTCTTCTGGCCCACCCCAGGTTACCACTGGAGTCTCCTGCTGCTCCCTGTGGCTACTTCACCCTCTCTTGAGTTCTGTATTCTCAGGCAGGATCCCGGGGCTTACCCCTCCCCAGAACTCCTCCTTGTCTGGTACCAACTCCCCTTCTCTCCAGGTGGTGACAGCGAGCTCCTTCCCCCAGCCACCTCTCACTCTCCTCTGCCTGGTTTTCCCTCAGCTCTGCCTGTCCCTGCCCAGCTGAGCTTCATCATCAGATAAAGCCTCTCCGCCCTGCCTCTCCTCCAGGTGCAGCCTGCCACAGGTATTGGCTCTTTTTACCCACTCAGGCCTGGTGTGGGTAGGCACCCCATCACATCAGACCATCCCATTACACTTTTAAAATATGGGCACAAAGTTTTCTTCCATCTTCTGGAGCTTCCCTGGTACACCAAGCCTTAGTGAAAAATCAATATTAAGGGTCCAGTGAGCTCCTCAGCCAGTTCTTTTAAAACTCTTGGATGCAAGTTCTCCAGACCTGCTGAGTTAAAATGGTCTAATATTAGTAGCTGCTGTTTAACTTCCTCCTGAGATACCAGTGGAATAGAAAGTGCTTCGTCCTACATCATCTGTTTTCCCCCCAGATACATAACAGAAATATTTATTGAACACTTCTGCCTTTTCTGCACCACCATTTTGACGGATGACCACCCACTCGGCACCGTCAGCATGGGGGGAAAGCATGGAGCTGCGGAGAAGCAAAAGCAACCTCAGTGCCCTCAGAAACATCCCCCCAGGGGAGCCCATTAGAGAGCCAGACAGGCTCCTGGGGGAAGCGGCTGCAGGGCACAGAACTCTTGACTAGACACACATTAGATGAGTCACTGCAGAAAATGTCCTTCTCTGGGTGCCACAGGATCCTTCCCTGGGGCCTTCCTGATTTCTACGATGGAGTCAGGGCAGTGTAGCTTACCAGCTCCAGGGAGACAGCCCCAAATCTGCAGTCACACAACTCAGTAGAAGAAAGCTTCCGGACCCCTCCCCGGCTCTGGACTGCACCCTTCCTGGGCAGTGATTGAGCACTGGCAGGACCATCCATTCCCAAAGTTGTTCTTCCCGTGCTTGGTGCAGGAGCCTGGCTGGCTCAGAACTGCAGGGCCCAACGAGCTGCATTCAGAGCAGGGCTTGGGAGTTAGGGTGCTCAGACCTCAGGGTCAGGCCCAGAGCTGGTAAAGTGCTTGGGGATCCTCCAGGGTCATGTAAATGATTCTGACCTTCTCCTGGGAAGGGGAAACATGAAATCGGTTTGATTTCTCTGTCCCTGCCTGCACCCACCCTCCTTCCTGCACTGCTGCTCAGAAAGGCTGGGCCACTGGCTTCCTTCCAATTCAGACCCCCCTGCGTTAGAGCACCTGAAGGGAAAAAAGACCCACAAAGCAGCTAGGCTGAGAAATTCTGGTGGGGATTTTCCAGAGGCCTCTGGGAGTTAGGGGCCCAGCTTTGATTGGCTTTCACTAGGAGAACCTCTAACTCCTGCAAGACCCATTGAGAACTCCAGCCTATGCCAGCAGTGCCCAAGATCAAACCAAAGTACTTCCAAGGTGGCAGTCCTGACCTGCCCACTCTTTGGGAAACCTCACTGACCCTTTTTTGGTAAAATGCACCACTTTCCTGCTTCAGCACCACAACGCGCAGGGGGCTTCGGGTCAGGAGATCCCATTTCCAGCAGCAATTGCTTCTTTCTCAGCCCCCTGCAGGCTGCAGGCTGCATTCTCTCTCCGGCTGTCCTCTATATTAGCCAAATGTTGTGTGACTGTAGCACCCTCGTGGCCAAGAGAGAGTCGGCTCTGGCAGAGAACCGCAGCAGGGAAAGTCCCTTTCATCCCAGAGGCACTGGTTTCAACCCCCCGGAGTGACACACACACCAGAATAGTACAGTGAATCTCGGAAAGGGAATATTTATTCACAGAGGGATGAGATGAGAAAAACAACAGGGGGGAATATAGGGGGAGCAATAAAACAGGGTTACAGCCAACACGAGGCCTCCCAGGACCAGTGGTAGCACAGTCTGGAAGGGCAGACACCGAGCAATGTGTCTGCACACAGAGTTCAGGAGTCCTGGACCCGCGGTAAGTTCGAACTAAGGTACTTCAAATTCAGCTACATTATTAACGTAGCTGAATTTGCGTACCTTAGTTCGAAGTGGGGGGTTAGTGTGGACCAGGCCAGAGCGACAACTTCCCACTTAACTAGCGACAGCCTCCCTCCTTATTCCCAATGCAAAGTCACCAGCCGCAGTTCTCACGGCCCCATACAGCTCTGGGCAGCAGTGATACTGGGTCCAGCTCCAGTTTGTCCTTCTTGGGCGATTCCTCCCTGGCACAGTGCTCCTCCTGGGTTGTCCTCGATCGGCTGCCTTGCCCTTCCCAGGCTTCAGGCAGGTTCTTGGCTGTTTCACGGAGGCCCTGCCTGTTGCAGGCCTCTTGTCTGGAGCTCCAGACACACCCACCTCACCCCCTTGCTCTCCTTCCCAGGTGGCTGGACTCACCAGCTCTTCCTCCCGCTCAGGACAAGGGTTTACAGGGGCCATGCTCTCTAAACCCCCAGGGGGTTACAGTTGCACGTTGGGAGCTGAGGGGCTGGAGGGAGCTATGGGAGCTGAGGGGCTGGAGCAGGTTAGCTGCCAAACTCTAACACGGCTCTCCTGGGCCGGTGCAAACTGGCATTTTTCAAAAGCTCATCACTTTGCCAAATGGGGGTGGTTTTTCACAGGAACAGCGAAAGGCTGATCTCAGAGTGACCCCTTCCCTCCCCACTAGCTTCCTGCCAATTTCAAGCTTCTCAATGAAACAGGTGTAAGAATTATTTGAACATGGACAAAATAATGTAGATTCCTCTTATCTCATACATTGAAATAGTTGTTTTCCCCCCAAAACTTAGCCAAAGGCAGACACACTGTGCTGCCAGTGTGTGTGTGCACGCACGCACACACACACACTTTTCTGCATTTCCCCTGCCTTCTCCATCCCACCAATGACCACTAAGATTTGCACATGCCTTACCACAAGACTTTGGGCTCCTTCCTCTCCCCGCCTGTCCCTGGGTTTGTGATGTCCTCCTGTTCTGTCAGGCCAAAGCCCATTTGTACACTCTTTGGGACTCTTGTCTTGTTTCTGTGAAGTACCTAGCATACTTTTGGGCACTCAGAAATGAACGTATAATCATAGAATCATAGAATATCAGGGTTGGAAGGGACTTCAGGAGGTCATCTTGTTCACCCCCCTGCTCAAAGCAAGACCAATCCCCAACTAAATCAACTAAATGTTTAGAAAGAAGTGGGGCCATCGCTCCTCGCACGGCAAGCAATTCTCTCCCACACGCACATGCATCAGCATGGGAACGGTCACCCGGAACAGACCAATGATTCACCCAGACCAGTATCCTGTTCATCCCAAGGACTAATTGCACCATCAGAGGGAGGCTCAAAACCCTGTAATATACATGCTATGTGATATCATACGATGAAGTAAAGTTTCCTGTTCAACTTACGTTGTGAAAAAGAAAAATGGATAGCTCTTGTATTTTTCCTTGTTAGTCCAATTCAGAAGGCTCTCTGTATGCATATAAACATCTAATCCCTTTCTTTTCGTGTATCAAGCTATTTGCCTCAATATCATGCACCAATGAGTTCCATGGATTCATTGTCTGTTGATGAAAGAACCACCAACTACCCTGTATCTCACACATCCCCATGGCTAATTATTAATAATAATTAGGGCCCTACCAAATTCTCGGTCCATTTTGGTAAATTTCATAGTCATAGGATTTAAAAAATCTTAATTTTCACAGCTTTAGATATTTAAATCTGAAATTTCACGGTGTTGTAACTGTAGGAGTCCTGACCCAAAAGGGGGGTTGTGGGGGGCTTTCTGACCGCCCAGCTCTGAAGGCAGCGCAGAAGTAAGGGTGGCTATACTGTGGCCCCCCTCCAATTGCCA
The DNA here is from genome assembly GCF_013100865.1 of Trachemys scripta elegans. Taxonomy (NCBI): domain Eukaryota; kingdom Metazoa; phylum Chordata; order Testudines; family Emydidae; genus Trachemys; species Trachemys scripta. Next base: position 62,180,836 of record NC_048308.1, on the reverse strand, counting down.
GATTTCATGGTCCGCGACATGTTTTTCACGGCTGTGAATTTGGTAGGGCCCTACTAATAATTAATATCTAGCTAACGTAAGGAAGTTGGAGGTAAGTTTCAGTTAAGCATTGACATTGCATCCTTGGAAAACCTGTTTCTTTCTCTAACTCTGCTTGCTTTTGGGGGCTGTTTATTCTAACAGTCTGACTCCATTTTGTGTAGGTTGATGCTTGCTTACCCCCAATCCCTGTCTTGTTTCCATGGTATTATGAAAATGGAATAAAGAGAAGATTAAACAATTCAGCATGTGGGTGTGGCCTTTCTGCTTTGAAGGAAGCCTAGTGGTAGGAGCGTCTAATGCAAAAACCCTAATGCTGAGATTATCAGAGGTTTATCACAAGAACAACAACAGAAACCTTTCCCAGGCATTTGCTGGCTGCCTTTGGACCTTTTTCACTAGCTTAACAAACACACAAGAATTTGTCAGGCTCTTTCTTCATGGCAAAACTATGCCTGGAATGTTTCTTTAAGGGGCAGGTGGGATGGTTCCAAGGAGATCTAATGGTCTGAGTTATCCCAAATCCCCTCCTCAGGGAATAAGCCAAGTGGAACCTTTCAAACCCCTCAGGGAGAGAATGTCAGTTTCGCTCAGCGCTGCAGCTGACAAGCCCGTTCTATAAACAAGCAGAATCTGAGCAGACAAGGCTTCTCTGCATTGGCATCTACTCGCACCCACTGCTCAGGGTGTTCAGCCCAGTCTGTTGCACTGTCCTGGATACCCATAGCAGGGTAATGAGCCCCCGATGTGTTCCTTCCCACAAGCCAGCATGCAGAAGTAGCTGAGATCTATTTGTCCCTGGGGGGCTAGGCTCAGATCTCAAAGGAACTGTTAGAAGCAGGGCAAATTCTTACCCCATAGTTGTACTTTGTACTTGCTTGTGCTTTGACATTCGGGAGTTTGTCTTCACTTCCGTTTTCCAGAGACAATGTTGTATTTATTGAAATGGAATATATGGGCCCAAAGAGTTAGAGGTGGTAACATGACCCTGTCACTGGCCAGCATTAAACTGTTAAACAAGGCTTGGGGTTTGGTATCCAGAGACCTCAGCCTGCTTAATCCCAAGGCAAACACACCATTAAAATCCTTTTAACCTTTTATTAAAGATACAGAAAAGAAGGGAAAAGGTTAAAACATTTGATATGTAAAGTATTAAGTGCAGCTTTCATTCTAACAACTTCACTTGCCCTTTCGCTGTAGAGTTTTTATAAAGAAAAACCCCTCGTTTCCCTATTTTGTAGCTGATATTAAAGGTAGCAATAGCTGGCCTTTCTGGGGAAAGCCAGGGAGTGAGCTGAGAGGGGCTGGGGTGGTTGTTGTTTCAGAGATTCATAGGCCAGAAGGGAGCTTTGTGATTATCCAGTCTGACTTCTTGTACAGCCCAGGTCAGAGACCTGCCCTCAAATCATTCCTAGAGCAGAGCTGTTAGGAAAAGATCCCGTCTGGATTTAAACATTGTCAGCGATGGAGAATCCACCGTCACCCTGGGGAAATTGTTCCAATGGGTTTCCAGTCTGAATGTGTCTGGCTTCAGCTTCCAGCCATTGGATCGTGTTAGACCTTTCTGTGCTAGACCAAACATCCCATTATTAAATATTTGTTCCCCATGTAGGTACTTAAAGACTGTGATCGGGTCACCCCTTAACCTTCTCTTTTGTAAGCTACATAGATTGAGCTCCTTGAGTCTATCACTCGAAGGCAGGTTTTCTAACCCTTTCATCATTCTTGTGGCTCTTCTCTGACCCCTCTCCACTTTATCGACATCCTTCCTGAATTATGGGCACCAGAACGGGATGCAGGATTCCAGCAGCAAGTCACACCAGGGCCAAATACAAATACTCCTGCTTGGGATTCCATTAGCCCTTTTGGCCACAGCGTCGCACTGGGAGCTCAAGTTCAGCTGATTATCCACCGTGACCTACAAATCTTTTCCTGAGTCCCAGCTTCCCAGGATAGAGCCCCCCCATCCTGTAAGTATGGCCCACATTTTTTGTTCCTAGTTTTGTACATTTACATATAGCCATATTAAAACACATAGTGTTTGCTTGTGCCCATCGTACCAAGTGATCTAGATTGCTCTGTGTCAGTGACCTGTCCTCATTATTTACCCCTCCCCCAATTTGTATGTTATCTGCAAACTTTGTCAGTGATGAAATATTAAATAGCATAGGGCCAACAACCAATCCCTGTAGGACCCCACTGGAAATACGCTCTCACAGGGACCATTCTACACTTACAATTACTTTTTGAGAACAATCAGTTAGCCAGTTTTTAATCCATTTAATGTGTGCCATGTTCATTTGATCTCATTCTAGTTTCTTTATCAAGGCGTTCTGAGGTACCAAGTCGAAAGCCTTAGAGCTGGCCAAGTATTTTCCATCAGCACTACTCCCTTTATCAGCCAAGCTTCTAATGTGCCGGGGCCTCGCCTGCAGCAGAGCCAGCAATGAGCACAGCTGGCCCGGAGACAAGGGCTCTGATTGACTGCACCAGTGACTGGTCGAAGGAGTCAGCAGGCTGTATTACTATCCTTTAATTCTTTATTAATCGAGTCCTGTATCAGCTGCTGCATTACTATGCCTGGGATTCATGTCAGGTCTGTAATTGCCCAAGTCATCCCATTTATCCTTTTTACACATTGGCACAACATCAGCTTTCTTCCTGTCTTCTGGGACTTCCCTTATGTTCCACGATCTATGCAACATCCATGGTGCAGCAAGCTCCTTGGCCGGCTTTTTTAAAACTCTTGGTTGCAAGTTATTCTGACAGCTGATTTAAAAATGTCTAATTTTAGTAGCTGCGTCTAATATCCTGATGAGTTATTATTGGAATGGAAAGTGTTTCCATCATCAGCATTGCATGATAATAACTACATTATTTGTTTTTCCCAAATATAAAACAGAAATAGTTATTGAATATGTCTACCTTTTTTGCATTATTATTGACAATTCTACCATTTCTATTCTATCCAGGAAGTTTTTGGAAAGTGTAGGGGACAGACAATTTCCTGGTGCAAGTGCTGGAGGAACCAACTAGGGGCAGAGCTCTTCTTGACCTGCTGCTCACAAACGGGGAAGAATTAGTAGGGGAAGCAAAAGTGGATGGGAACCTGGGATGCAGTGACCATGAGATGGTTGAGTTCAGGATCCTGACACAAGGAAGAAAGGAGAGCAGCAGATTACAGACCCTGGACTTCAGAAAAGCAGACTTTGACTCCCTCAGTGAACTGATGGGCAGGATCCCCTGGGAGAACAACATGAGGGGGAAAGGAGTCCAGGAGAGCTGGCTGTATTTTAAAGAATCCTTATTGAGGTTGCAGGAATAAACCATCCTGATGTGTAGAAAGAATAGTAAATATGGCAGGCGACCAGCTTGGCTAAACAGTGAAATCCTTGCTGATCTTAAACGCAAAAAAGAAGCTTACAAGAAGTGGAAGATTGGTCAAATGACCAGGGAGGAGTATAAAAATATTGCTCAGGGATGCAGCAGTGAAATCAGGAAGGCCAAATCACACTTGGAGTCGCAGCTAGCAAGAGATGTTAAGAGTAACAAGAAGGGTTTCTTCAGGTATGTTAGCAACAAGAAGAAAGTCAAGGAAAGTGTGGGCCCCTTACTGAATGAGGGAGGCAACCTAGTGACAGAGGATGTGGAAAAAGCTAATGTACTCAATGATTTTTTTGCCTCTGTCTTCACGAACAAGGTCAGCTCCCAGACTGCTGCACTGGGCAGCATAGTATGGGGAGAAGGTGACCAGCCCTCTGTGGAAAAAGAAGTGGTTCGGGACTATTTAGAAAAACTGGACGAGCACAAGTCCATGGGGCCAGATGCGCTGCATCCGAGGGTGCTAAAGGAGTTGGCGGATGTGATTGCAGAGCCATTGGCCATTATCTTTGAAAATTCATGGCGACTGGGGCAGGTCCTGGATGACTGGAAAAAGGCTAATGTAGTGCCCATCTTTAAAAAAGGGAAGGAGGATCCTGGGAACGACAGGCCAGTCAGCCTCACCTCAATCCCTGGAAAAATCATGGAGCAGGTCCTCAAGAAATCAATTCTGAAGCACTTAGAGGAGAGGAAAGTGATCAGAAACAGTCAGCATGGATTCACCAAGGGCAAGTCATGCCTGACTAACCTAATTGCCTTCTATGAGGAGATAACTGGGTCTGTGGATGAGGGGAAAGCAGTGGATGTGTTTGACTTTAGCAAAGCTTTTGATACCGTCTCCCACAGTATTCTTGCCAGCAAGTTAAAGAAGTATGGGCTGGATGAATGGACTATAAGGTGGATAGAAAGCTGGCTAGATTGTCGGGCTCAACGGGTAGTGATCAACAGCTCCATGTCTAGTTGGCAGCTGGTTTCAAGTGGAGTGCCCCAAGGGTCAGTCCTGGGTCCGGTTTCGTTCAATATCTTCATTAATGATCTGGAGGATGGCATGGACTGCACTCTCAGCAAGTTTGCAGATGACACTAAACTGGGAGGTGTGGTAGATATGCTGGAGGGTAGGGGTAGGATACAGAGGGACCTAGACAAATTAGAGGATTGGGCCAAAAGAAACCTGATGAGGTTCAACAAAGACAAGTGCAGAGTCCTGCACTTAGGACGGAAAAATCCCATTCACTGTTACAGCCTAGGGACCGAGTGGCTAGGCAGCAGTTCTGCAGAAAAGGACCTAGGGGTTACAGTGGACGAGAAGCTGGATATGAGTGAACAGTGTGCCCTTGTTGCCAAGAAGGCTAACGGCATTTTGGGCTGTATAAGTAGGGGCATTGCCAGCAGATCGAGGGACGTGATCATTCCCCTCTATTTGACATTGGTGAGGCCTCATCTGGAGTACTGTGTCCAGTTTTGGGCCCCACGCTCCAATAAGGATGTGGAAAAATTGGAAACAGTTCAGCGGAGGGCAACAAAAATGATTAGGGGGCTGGAGCACATGAGTTATGAAGAGAGGCTGAGGGAACTGGGATTGTTTAGTCTGCAGAAGAGAAGAATGAGGGGGGATTTGATAGCTACTTTCAACTACCTGAAAGGGGGGTTCCAAAGAGGATGGATCTAGACTGTTCTTGGTGGTACCAGATGACAGAACAAGGAGTAATGGTCTCAAGTTGCAGTGGGGGAGGTTTAGGTTGGATATTAGGAAAAACTTTTTCACTAGGAGGGTGGTGAAGCCCTGGAATGGGTTACCTAGGGAGGTGGTGGAATCTCCTTCCTTAGAGGTTTTTAAGGTCAGGCTTGACAAAGCCCTGGCTGGGATGATTTAGTTGGGATTAGGTCCTGCTCTGAGCAGGGAGTTGGACTAGATGACCTCCTGAGGTCCCTTCCAATCCTGATATTCTATGATTCTATGATTTAGTAGTGGATCAATAACACTTCTAGGATTCTTTTTTGTTCCTAATATACATAAAAATCTTATTATGCTTAACTTCTCTGGCCACATACTGCTTCTTGCTTCCTTTATCAATTTTCTACAATGTCCAGCTTCTGATTTATATTCATGATTATCAAGTTCCCCATTCTCTCATTCATTATATATTATTTTTTATTGCTGCTTTCACTTAATCGCTAAGCTGGGTTCGTTTTCTGACCTTCTTTCTCAACTGTGACTTTTTGGACACGAAATATTCTTAAATAATTCCCAATTATCATTCACTTTTTTTGGTTTAAACTGTCTCTCCCAACTGATTAGGCTGATAACCTGACAGGCCCCTCTAATCCTGCAGGGGGGCTGGACACTCTCACTGCATCCCTTGGATTCTAGTTAACTGCTCACACTGCTTTACCTGGACTCTAGTGCATTGCTCATGCTATGAAATTAATGGAGATTTGGAACTGGAAGGGACCTTGAAAGGTCATTGAGTCCAGCCCCTGCCTTCACTAGCAGGACCAAGTACTGATTTTGCCTCAGATCCCTAAGTGGCCCCCTTAAGGATTGAACTCACAACCCTGGGTTTAACAGGCTAATGGTCAAACCACTGAGCTCTCCCTCCCCTACAGCTCACTTGAATGCTAGTGGAGCTCTCGGCAGAGGAAAGTTTGTGCCCTGGGTGCTGTTTTGCTGAGCCGATTTTTAACCTAGTGCACCTTGACTGCTCTTGCCATTTTGGAAAGAGAATGATACGGCTGTGAAATGGTTAGTCCCAGTGAGCCAGTCTGACGGCAGCCTGGCCATATACGGCAAAAGGTTAACATTGGAGCTGGCTGGAAAATGGAAATCCTTGTCCATGGAAAATTTGGAAAAAAAAAAAAAAAAAAAAAAGAAAGAAAGTCAAAAATACCAAATTTCTCTTTGGAAGGGATTTTCAGGAAAATTCCATTTCAGAAGAGCTGAAACAATTTTTCACCTGTTCCCCTGAAAGGTTCTTGTCAATTTCTCTTTCTCCCGGAGTGAAATTGACAAGAGCTCTCCAGGTGGGCAGCTGCTGAGCCCTCATTTTGATTTTCCTGATGGAAAATTGAATTTTTCTGGCAAAATTAAAATTTCCCCACAGAAACTTTCGCTTTTGTGAAAATGCAAAATCCCTGGGATGGAAAATTCCCAACCAGCACTAGTGAATGTTTGCCACCACAATCAGGACCATTCCCTGACTCTTCTGCCATTTCTCCCACTATTTTCCAAGGGCCTCCGTCATAAGCAGCCCAACCCAAACTAATGTGTACGTGCAAAAGAGGGGATCTGAGTCTAAGGAATATAATTCAACCTCAAGCAAAGGGGCTGTTGATTGTACTAAATGGTGAATAACCAAGGGTTTGAAAACTATGCTGAGAAGGCCCTTTTTAAAGCGTTGATGCTGTTACCAAAACCAAATGATGTAAGTTCCAAAACAAGTAAGTTGAGCAGTGTATTCTAGCAGGGGAGCCGCCTCCTCATCACGTGCTAGTAGATATAATTCTGGTACATCAAAGCAGAACGAGCAAGCCAAACCAATCAGATCTCATTTAGCATTTCTGGCACCAGAGCCCATTCCGTGTGATCACTCTCTCACACGCAAACCAACTCACCTTTGCACCCACTCACTCCCCCAAACGTTAGACAGGCTTGAAATGGAATGTACCCCTCAGACATCAAGAGGAAATCAACTCCCACATCTTAAACTAAGCCAGTTTATCTTGTGAGTGCTTTCCCTGGTACCTAGGCCAAAGATTCACTGTTATTTATGAGCATTGATGCTGCGGCTGCAGTTTGGTTTGCTTCCTTATCTGTGGTATTTCTTGTGTTCGTGGCTGATGTGTTAGTGTGGAGCAGTTCCCATCCATATATTTCAGATCCAGACTCTCTGTCTCCACAGCGCCCTCCTGTGCGTCCAGCCTCCAGCAACAGCAAAAGAGTTTCTATGCTAGAAATGACCAAGCTCACCCAGGAGCTGTCAATGCCCCTTGTTTACTTTCCTTGACAAATGGTGAAATGCTTCTGGATCATAGTAAGATGCCAGTTCTTGCAGGGAAAGTGCTCGGAGGGAGGTGGGAGCAGTATTCAAACAGCTACAGCTGCGCTGGCTATCTGCCTCGTGGACCCGGACATGTCTCACAACCAGTTTAATCCCGTCTGCTTTGGAGCCATTTCACTACGGAGAAATGTTGTTCTCGCCCCTTCCTACCGACAAGTTGGGTCTCCCCAGTTTGTTTGATAATAGAATTCATTCAGTTTGTGCATACGAGCTGAGAGAACCCTTGCCTTTGTGACTCTTCTCAGGAACTTGTGTCGGGACAACTATGTAGCTCAAGGATGTGGTAAATCCACATCCCTGAGTGATGTAGTCACACCCGCCTAACCGCCAGTGTATACAGTGCTATGTTGACAGAAGGGCTTCCGCCTCTCGGGGAGGTGGCGTAACTACACTGCTGGGAGAAGCTCTCTCATCAGTGCAGGTAGTGTCTTCACTAAGCACTGCAGAGGTGCAGCAGGCCTGCCGCGCTGTAAGTGTGGACAAGCCCTCAGAGTTAGCCTGTGCTGTGTTATGTCTCCAGGCAGTGGTGGACACACACCAGGGCATGGATCCCAAATGCATCAGGCATGGACCTTGACAGGATGTACTGCACCCGCTCCACACCACTTTGCCAGGTGGGCAAGGCGCTAACACAGCGATTGCATTTGTGGTTCACCTTAAAGAACAACAGCGATGAAAGTGGAAAGAAGGTGGATCTGTGAGCCTGCCCAGAGAGAAGACCCAGGGCGTGGACAGGCACTGAGCAAGGACCCAGCAAGGTGACCTTCTCCTGGCGGATGTCTCCTATTTCCCTCTGTGGGGGAATCTCCCCCTCAATCCCATGGAGCAATGAGGAGTCTCCCCCAACTATGCTTAGGGCTCCACAGGCTCTGTTTAAGGGTTGACTGCTTGAGCTGCCCAAACCCGGGCCAAAGCCTGACAGGGACAATTCATTGCCCAGTCCTATTGTGGACTCTTGGCTCGCAGGCTCTGGTCCTGACCAGGCAGGACCAGCCCGAGTGGCCTCCAAGCGGGAGAGTGAGGGATCATTACACTGCTGCTTAACTCCCCACTAAGATATATAATAATAAACACCAACCAGAGAATTCATCTTACCACAGCTCTGAATACCCGGCTCCCCAGGAATTCAGTTGGCAGCTGCGGCCTCCCCCTGCAGTTGCATCCTGGCAAGAGCTCTACTCCCCATCCATGGGGGCGCTGGGTATTTTTGTTATGTTTAAACATCTGCAAGGAGTGCGTTTCCTCCTTCCTAGTTAGTGTCGGGCTCCAGCCCGCAGGGGAAGGGCTATTTCCAGCCCTGCAACAAGAGCCCTGCGAGCCTGCCCCAGTGGGCCGGTGCTCGGAGACGTGCTGCTGTGGGTGTTTTGTAGTGCAGATGTACCCAGAGATGTTAAAGCCAGCAGGGAGTGCGCTGGATGAATCTGACCTGCCGAGCGCAGGCCGCAGCATTTCACCCAGTGGGTCCTGCGCTGCGGGGAGTTACTCTCCCCCACTATGCACGTGCCACCATGGAGCTAGAGCCGATCTCCCAGAAACACACAATCTCAGTGTACAGGCTCTTCACTAGCTCGGCTGTGTCACGCTGCCCAGACTAGCCGTCCCCGACCCCTCCTGCTCTTGCTGGGTGCACCCCGGCTGGCTTGAGTGGTCCCCTGCCGCAGGGTGGAATCACAGGAGTCTCCCACGCCTGGCCAGCCCTGGCTACAGTCCTAGCCCTGGGTTACCCCAGCAGGCCTGACGGGCCTTCAGACAGCTCCTGCAGTTCTGTCCCCTCAGGAGCAATGACAGTGTAAGCGGTGACAGGCTGCCGCCTTCGAGTGTGTATTATTTATTGGACTGAAACAACGATCTGGTCCATACGTAGGCCTGCCTATCCCTAAAGCTTACTATCCACTCGAGCTGGGGAAGGCCTCAGCTGCTTTCTGACGCTCCCTCGGGACCTGTGTCTCTCTTCCATCCAGCCTGGTTTCTCCAGGGTCAGCACCTGACAATTGACCACCTCCCATCTCTCTGGAGAGGAGCTTTTTAACCATGTATAGACCTGTGGCGTGGCAGGTCCCAGCCTGGCAACACATCTGTGTCCCTTTGGCCTGGAGGCTGGCAGCGGGGCATTGTCCCTGTGGTTGCCTTCCACTGTTTGTTTCCCAGCGTGTTTTCCTCACAGCCCCACTAGCTCTGTCCATTGATCAATACACTGCAGGAAGGTTTGTAACCCAACAGACAATAACTTCCCTCACTGACCAGGTCACATACACTTATTACAGCTCAGCATTCCTAGACTATCATAGCGCATCTCCATGCCCGTCACAAATCATCCCACAGGCCCCTCACTGGGAAGTCACCATTTTGTCCAATTTGAGTTTGTCTAACTTCACTGCCCAGCCAACCATCTCCCTGTGCAGGGTCTTACAGACCATGATATAATGAGGAGAAAACTTTGCATGATGTGTGAGAAACCAGGAAGAAACCTCATTGTCACGCATTTATTTCATTTCTATGCAGGTCAAACGTCTCTCACATGGTAACTTCCCAAAGGAGCTGCAGTTTGTGTCACTGAAACCTTCAGAAGGTTTTGGACGTGCTCCTGAGAGACTAGAAAGGAGAGTGAGTTCAGAGAGCTCCTGCTAAAACATTGTTTGTTTGGCTGGTTTTCTTTCAGACACACGAATCAGGCAGGTGTGCTTCCTGCTGGGCGATATACGTTATATCCTGTTTTGCTTCTGAGGATCTGTTGGAGTGGGAGAACTCACCCCCAAGATGTGCAAGACAGGATCTGGAATGAAAAGTGACAGAGCCCAGCCTTTCCAGTTTGTATCTGTTTACTCAGGAGAATTTCCGCAAGTCCTGTCCATGTGCCCCAGAATGGGATTTCGTTCTCGGATTGCTAGCCCAGATGTTCTTGATTTCATTTACACACTCTCATGAGGAGGTTTTTAGGTCTAAATTTGACCTATGGAATCTTAAAGTGCAATTTCCTTTTGAAAGGTGACTCTTAAAGATGGCCCACAGGGGCGCTGTGTTTATTTTCTCTCCGTGACTGCCAGTCAAACGGGCTCAGTTTACAAGTAAAGGGCTGGTTATTTGACCTGCCAGTCCTGCCACAGGGAGCAGCTCTGCTGTGCACCACGGCCCCACTTTAACAGCCCCTTTCCAGTGCAGAGCTGCACTCGACAGTTCTTGTCTGATGCAGGAAGGGACCCACTTTCTAACTAGATTAATTCTGGTTATTTTAAAACCTGTTAGATTTTCAGAGCTATTATAATAGTTATCTAGCAAAAGAGATATGCCAAACAGGACTCAGTGATACCAGCACACAAGAGAGATGCTTGAAACCAAAGTTGTTAAACGGCAGCTTAGCAGGGCGGCTGCTTGCCCTACAGTAGAGCATTCCTGGCTGGAATTAGACTGTCACCCAGGCTTTGCCACGGTCACCGTGCTGCTCTGGGGCCCTAAATGCTCTTAAATCTCCAGCTCCCTTGGCTGGTGGTGATTCACAGCTTCTCTGAGGTCTAAAATGAAGCCAATAGAGCTGTGCTGCCTTACGACATTAAGCAGATCACAATGGCTGACTTGCACCTCCCCAGAGACACACGCATGCCTCCCACTGTCCAGTGTAAGGGGAGTAGCCATCATTGGAGAGCTAGCCCTTGGAGAAACCCAGGTGGTGGGAGGCAGTTGTGGGCCAAAAGCCTAATGGGGAGAAATTGTCTCGAGTAAATTGTACTTTATTTTGCTTTATACTCCATTTTGCTAGCTTTGAATTAGTAAGAAGAAATTGTAGCCTTGAATTAATAAGAAAAAAATGTTCTAAGTTTATTCTTTGCTGATTGTGTTAATGATTGTTCTTAGAAGGACAGAAGTTTTATGGCTGTAATTATTGCCTTACTTACTGTTTGGTATGTGAGTGAAGAATGTATGGTCTACTAATTAATGGAGAAAAGACAGCTGGGCCGGATGGTCAAGAGGGGAGTGGAGAACTCGAGAAGCACCAACTTTATTATCAGAATCACCCGGATGGCAGATGGACGACCCTAAAGCAAAGGCATACACCCCAAGAACAAGATAAGGAGTTGAGCCAGAGGGACGAGATAAGAAACAGCTGCGAATCCTCCCCGTAACAACTCAAAATAATGCTAATTAAGAGCAACCTTGAATATCTTGTGACTGACAGCTCCAGTGTGACACAGCAAGGTCTATAGACTTCTATGGGAACGTATTACTATAAAAGAAGGGTGTATTGCCATGGGACTTTGGGTGCATTCTGCATCAACATCGGAGCTTCGAATGCATTCGACAGAGACCCAACTCCCCTCCCTCGTGTGCAGTGTCAGCTGCCCACTGGAACTGACCGAGCAACACTAAGGACTGGTAACTACAAGATCCAGTTGCAGAATCTTTGTGTGTGTGTGTGTGTGCATGTGTGTGTGTGTGAATGGAAGCAAACGCTGATTTTAATGCTTAAATTGTACTCTCAATAAATGCGGCGTATTGCCTTATCTCTTTTAAAAGATTCCGTGTGCTTCTTGTAAGCATAACATTTTTGGGGAACAAGGTAAGACACCATGCTTATTGTAAGAGTCTGCATAAAACAAAGTTGATTGATCATTATATAATTTGGTGTGCTCACCCTTGGTCGTAGCGAGCTTAGTAAAATAGGAGGAGAACTTAGAGTTTCTTGCTCTAAGCTGAGCACCGGAGTAAATTCTGAAGGATATAGGAGTTTCAGGCGGTATTTTCTATGTGAGACCCAACTCTGAAGGATATAGGAGTTTTGGGCAAATACTATTTTGTGTCAGAGAAGAACTTGGAGTTTCTTGCTCTCTGTTGAACTGGAATAAACTCTGAAGGATATACGAGTTTTAGGTTGTATTTTCTGTGTTAAACCAAACTCTGAAGGATATAGGAGTTTGGGCAGTGTAGTATTTTTTGTGAGTGATATTGTTGTGATTTCACAATTTTGAGAGATGTTTAAGAAAAGGGACCAGGAGGGGTGGGGGCTAGTTGAGGAGCCCACCCTCCTTGCTAAATTGGTAGTGCAACAAAGCCTGTGTCCATGAAAAGGGACGGTTCAGCGAGGAAAGCAGGATCGGGTCCAGACAAGCAGGCAGGCAACAGATACAGAGATTGGAAAATTGGCTGGGAGCCCCGAGGGGCAGAGTGGCAAGAGTAAGGGAAGCAGTAAGTCCAGGCCTGGGGAATTCAGATCCCTGGGACAATACTTGAAATGGTGGTATCTGAGCTGATGAAGGCGTCATTTTGGGAGCTAAGCAAGTGATTTAAGGAGAAAACTGCCCCCCAGATGTATAAAAGGGAGTGTAATCTACGTACAGCTGGGTAAAATAATTAAAGCAGTGCAATGGATGTTAACAAAAAATGTAAAATTTTAAGAACCCAAACAAAAACTCCTGGTTTGTAAAACCCTGTTTGGTAGGTTTAAGGTGAATTGGTTTTGTTTTGTTTTTAAATAATGCCGCTAAAAATCCTTTTGAATTTTTCATTTAAAGTTGCAAAATTGACAGACACTTTTTTGCCAGACACAGGTAACACTGCTCTACAGCCAAAATGCTTCTGAAATAAATGTAGTGAACTTTACTAATTCTGGGTCACTGAGAACGAAAATGATGCTTAAAATTGTTGATTGGCTCTAGTTTTCAAGATACGCTATTGGGTCAGTATATACGACCCTTGACTTGGGAATGGCGGAGGATAAGTGAGTTATAAAGGGAAAGGATCTCAATTTAAACCAGAAATGACTAAAATACATCTTTGACTGGATCTATGAATAAATCTATGACTGGGTTTGGACAGTACTTGCTTTTTAGGCAAAACAATGAATGATGCAATCTGAAGCTGGTATTGCGTCATACATGATATGAATTGCATCATGTTATTCCTAGAAGTCATGGATGATGCAATCATAATGAAGCTTACATCGCTCTGCTGAACAAATTGCCCTATATCAGGTCTAGAAATCATACAGTGTCATGCTCTCTTATTTGTCAGTGTTTGATTTTGCAAAGGGACACATTTCTGTTTAGCCAAAGTGAGCAGAGATGCCTCGTACTTGTGTGAACAGTGCAGATAACTTCTGCTATGTTTGTGGTGAAGTGACTTTTGCATCACAAAAGCGCAGTATAACCACTATGATTAAGAAAGCCTATCACCTTTATTTTGGCTGCAAAATTGGAGATCAGGACAAGAGGTGGGCCCCACACATATGCTGCAACACTTGTGCAACAAATCTTCGCCAGTGGTTGAACAGGAAAAGGAAATCTATGCCTTTTGCAGTGCCAATGATTTGGAGAGAGCCAACAGATCATACCAGCAATTGTTACTTCTGCATGGTGCCTCCAGTTGGGAAAGGTATGTCAAAGAAGAAAAAGTGGACTGTGCATTATCCAAACATTCCATCAGCTATACGCCCAGTACCCACGGAGAAGGACTGCCGGTTCCTGATGCACCAGAATCATTCTCACTTGAGTCAGACGAGGAAGAGGAAGAGGATGAAACTTCTGGTCCTGAACCATCAATGTCACAGGACCCACATTTTCCCCCATCCTCCTCCTCTGAACAACACCTCATAGCACAAGGTGAACTGAATGACCTTGTCAGGGATTTGGAACTACCCAAGAGTAAGGCAGAGCTGTTGGGCTCCAGACTACAGCAGTGGAATCTCCTGGCAGGTGATGTTAGGGTTTCCATGTTCCGTGACCGTCAAAAGGATCTTGTCCC
>NC_048308.1:62052330-62141764 GCF_013100865.1 Trachemys scripta elegans | reverse complement strand
TCTTAAAACAAGGAAAAATCAATCAGGTTCTTAAAAAGAAGGCTTTTAATTAAAGAAAGAAAGGTAAAAATCAACTCTGTAAAATCAGGATGGAAAATAACTTTACAGGGTAATCAGATTCAAAGAGCCCAGAGGATCCCCCTCTAGCCTTAAGTTCAAAGCTACAGCAAACAGAGATAAACACTCTAGTAAAAGGTACATTTAAAAGGTGAGAAAACAAAGATAAAACTAACATGCCTTGCCTAGCTGTACTTACAAGTTTGAAATATGAGAGACTTGTTCAGAAAGATTTGGGGAGCATGGATTGATGTCTGGTACCTCTTAGTCCCAAGAGCGATCAACCCCCAAAAGAGAGCACGAACAAAAGCCTTCCCCCCTCCAAGATTTGAAAGTATCTTGTCCCCTTATTGGTCCTTTGGTGTCAGCAAGGTGACCTGAGCTTCTTAACCCTTTACAGGCAAAAGGACTTGGGAGTCTCTGGCCAGGAGGGATTCTACAGTATTGTACACAGGAGGGCTGTTACCTTTCCCTTTATAGTTATGAAAGATATGAACCATCTTTGATGACCCGCACTGAGCTTGGATGGCTAAGACCGCCCTGAGGGGACTCGGGCAAGGACAAGGCACAGAGGCCACCACCCCACAGTGAATATAGAGTGGAAGGAGCAGTGCAGCTGTACCAGTTCCGAGAGGGCTTGTGAGAAGAAGTCAAAGGTGAACCGACTGGTGTAGAGGCTTGTACAGGCCTCAGATGCCTTTGTGGACCTTACCACCCACCTAGATAATTGGCTGTGAGAATGGAAGGAGAAAAGAGGTTCCCTGCAGCTCCCCTGTATTGTGACCTCAGCTTCTGTATCACTCGCCGAATCTATGCAAGCTCATCTGGCTAATCAACAACTCATCCTTGAGGAAGAGGAATGGTCCCATTAGCGCCACCTGTGCTTCTACTGTGATGAACCTGGCCATGCCATCTCTGCCTGCCCAGTACGAATGCCGAAGAGCTCAGGAAAACAAGCTGGTCCAGGCAGAGTGGAGGGGAACCGACCGGCCTGTGCCTTGAGAGAAAAGAAGCACTTCTTCAAGCGATGGTCTCTATTATATTCCATTGCGGATTACCCATGCACACCATGTACCTGGAGCTGGAGAATTAGAAAGTAGTGTCTGTTGGTCCGCACATGCACCTTGGCTCACTTCTTGCCTCTGACCAAGGGGATAAAGGGTGTGGCGGACTGACCGTCTCTCCAGTTCCTTCTCATCGCCTCATGGTCCAGGTTGGAACCACCAGTGTCGGTAGTTTTGGTTTTGCCCTACAACAAGATAAGATTTCGATTTAGCTTTGTAAATAGTTTTAACAGCTTGTAAGTTTTGACAGTTTAATGATTTTATAAATCACTTAATGTGTAGATATAGTCACTTCAGTGGGAGCCCCCGCCATACTCCGTTTGAGTACCAGACTATGTCCAGGACTCGAGACGTCAGACTCTGCGCTTCCTGACTGCAATCCTTCTCGGTCAGCAATGACCATCAGCACTGCCTGTACTGCCTTGGGGAAGCCCACATTGCGGTGAGGTGCAGTATCTACTGGTTGTTCCCCAGCCATAGCCGAGAAGGGCGGGAACTTCATCTCTATAAACACTTCATGGAGAAGGTGATGAAGCCTCAATTGGACCCAGGCTGGGGAACCCTTCTTGTACACTGGCCTGATTCAGCAAGGAGTGCATCTCCGGCTACAAAGTCTGATTCTGGTGCAAGAGAGTCTATGCCCACAGACCCCCAGTGAGATCTTTTTGGCATGAGGCTAAGTCTTCCTCTAAATCCACTTCATAGAAGTCTGATTCGTCTCTGAGCAACCCCATCAGTTTGGCCTGTGAGGAATTCGTGTGTCCTATGTCCCAGAGGCAAGGCAAGAAAGTCCATAAGCATTGGGCTATGTGGGTACTGGACCACAATCTGTCAGTACTGTCATTCTCGGCACCTCCCAAACCCTGGGATCCACCGGCACCGATGAAGACTGATCATTGCCAACTTTGCCAATCCACAGCACTGTCTTCCTCAGCAGTTACACAATAGTCTCCTGTGCCAGTGTTTACCTTGGGGGGGGGAGATCCCCAGAAGCAGCTGGCATGTCCTAGGCGGAGGGGCCCGTGGGCTCTGCAAGCTGCCCTGCCTGCAGGCACTGCCCCTGCAGCTCCCATTGGCTGCAGCTCCCGGCCAATGTAAGCTGCGGAGCCGGTGCTCATGGCAGGGACAGTGCACGGAGCCTCCTGGCCGCCCCTCCCCCCAGGAGCTGCAGGGACATGTCTGTTTCTGAGGAGCCATGTGGAGCCGGATAGGGAGCCTGCCAGCCCTGCCGCCCCCCACCCCCAGCACCAGCGGGAGTCCTGGGCCACCCCCCCCCCCCGCCCCCCCCGCCCCTGCGGCAGCACCTGCGGCACCCCCCGGGGCTGTCTCCCCAGAGCACCCGTGGCCCAAGTTTCAGTTAGGGGTATACAGTACAAGTCATGGACAGGCCATGGGCCATGAATTTTTGTTTACTGCCTGTGACCTGTCCATGATTTTTACTAAAAAATACCCGTGACTAAAATATAGCCTTAGTCATGACCCACAGGCCTTGAACTTGGGCGCGCAGCTTTCATGGGAACAGCCACGCTCCAACCCTCCACCTAGCAGCCAGCTGGCAATCACCTACCTGAGACCCATGAAGCCCAGCCCCAGTGTGAGGCTTTGCCCCTGAGGTCTGATTGGTGGAGTCCCAGAGTGTCTGATTGGCCGGCTGGCCCTACCTAAGCCAGCAGCAGGAATAGGGAGCTGTGTGAACTACTGGGATCCACCCTGCTCTGCACTGTGTGCCTTGTGCTTCCTGATCCCCTGGCTTGACTTCCTGGGATCCCGACCCTGCGTGACTCGTGCATCTGATTGTTGGTTCCTGACCGCCAGTGTGTCTCTTACTTTTGACAATCCTGGCCCAGCCAACTCTTGACTCCTTGCTCATGACTGTGGACTCTGGCTTTGACTACTAGGTTTGGCTGCCTATGACCTGGCCGTGACACTTGAAAATTGAGCGCCCCCCAGAATAATCTCTGGCAAGGCACTTAAGGTGGTCTAATTGTATATTCAGTTTATGTCCATCACTGGCAATCTTCTCATGCCACTAAAGCTTTTGACGTTCATTTGATTGCCAACCATGCAGCGGCATTCCTTGGTAGACATTTTGGAATTTGTTGGTCTTCCATTCTAATAATATGTCTATACCAAGAAAGCTGCTGAAACTGAACCCGTGCTGAGAGGGGTGGTGGCTGGATGCGGTTTTGAATACCCTTGTTTCTGATCTTGTCCTGCCACTTGATAATGGAACAGCTGACGGAGATGACAAGAATTTAAAATGTGAGTCTGGTGTTTTTCAGCCTTCCTCAATGGCCGTGTTTCACGTCCATGCAATAAAATTGGTATCACTGTGGTTCTGTGGGGCCAAAGCTTTGTGGCAAGCTTGATGTCATGATGTCCCCACAGAGGCCACTGAAGGGCACAAAACCTGGCAACAGCTGTTGCTATGTGAGTGGCCACCTCTTTTTCAGGCAGCCTCAAGCACTCTCTATGGTGCTGCCCAAATAGTTGACAGTTTCCACCTGCTCCATGTCCGCCCAGAGAATTTAATACTGAGCTGTTTGTAATCTGGAGAAGGAGTCCCTGGCCATTACCATCAAACAGGCTTTCTTTTTCCAGATTTATAACCGACCAATGGGCCTGACCAGATCAGCCATCAGCCGCAGCATTTCATCAAACTGAGCCAAAAAGCAAAGTCATTGGCATATTTATTCAGGACCTCAGAGCAGAATGGTGTTCAGTTCAACACACCCAACAGCTGCCTGTTCATGCTTATCCATCACCCCATCAGTTCTGATACTGAACAATGAGGGTGACAGACCACAGCCCTGCTCAACTCCTGTGGAGATAGGAAACCACGCTGCAAATCAGCAATGCCCTCTGAGGTTGGAACGTCTGCATCGTGAGGTTGTTTATACCGACACCGATCACCTTTGACAATCTGTCAATTGTCCCTATAGCTGAAATGGCCAAACGTTTCTCTGCCACGGAGGCGAAAATGACCAATGAAATCTTGCAAAAGAGCCATTCTGGTATCCTGTGTGTTGGTGGCAAATGTCAAATTGGTGCCTGGAGTGTTCAGACATTGTCATGGACCTATGGGACCCAGTGCACCGTACCAAAACCATGCAGAAAAGGAATGATTTTATGTGTTGTAAATTGGAAAAAGTGAAATAATACAGTCGTACCAGACTGATCCATAGATTTTTAAGGCCAGGCTTGACTGCCATGTTCGGGTGTGAAAGACAGAGACCTTCTCTGGTGAACTGAGGCCAGTGCTGAAATGGTTAGCTATCAATTTCCCATTTCAAAACAAGGCCAAAACAAGCCAATCCCTAAGAACCCCAACACGCTATGTGACTAGATCCCTTCGGCCTGCAGGACTGTGGTGGGCCCACTGTGCACCCCTGCTTGCCGGGAGCCAATCAAAAAAAAGGAGCAACAAGCTACAAGCCAAAACCTCAGTGGTTTGAGCATTGGCCTGCTAAATCCAGGGTTGTGAGCTCAATCCTTGAGGGGGCCACTTAGGGATCTGGGGCAAAAATCTATCTGGGGATCGGTCCTGCTTTGAGCAGAGGGTTGGACTAGATGACCTCCTGAGGTCCCTTCCAACCCTGATATTCTATGTTTCTAATAAGCAACTCACCAAGCCAATTAAGCAAAAAAACAAGCAAATAATATGTGTTTCGGTATGGCTAAATGTAAATGTGTACATCTAGGAACAAAGAATATAGGTCACACTTAGAGGATGGAGACTCTAGCCTGGGAAGCAGTGACTCTGAAAAACATTTGGGAGGTGTGGTGGATAATCAACTGAACATGGGTTCCCAGTGTGACGCTGTAGTTCAAAGGCGAATGCAATCCTTGGATGCATAAACAGAGGAATCTCGAGTAGGAGTAAAGAAGTTATTTTACCTCTGTATTTGGCACTGGTGCAACCGCTGCTGGAATACTGTGTGTCTGATTCTGGTGCTCACAATTCAAGAGGGATGTTGATAAATTAGAGAGGGTTCAGAGAAGAGCCATGAGAATTAATAAAGGACTAGAAAACCTGCCTTAGAGTGATTGAGCTCCACGAGTCTATCTATTTAGCATAACAAAGAGAAGGTTCAGGGGTGACTTGATCGCAGTCTACAAGTAGCTACACAGGAACAAATATTTAATAGTGGGCTCTTCAATCTAGCAGAGAAATGTATAAAAAGGTCCACTGGCTGGAAGTTGAAGCCAGCCAAATTCAAACTAGAAGGAAGGTGTAAATTTTTATCAGTGAGGGTAATTAACCATTGGAACAGCTTACCAAGGGTCAGGGTGGATTCTCCATCACTGACAATTTTAAAAATCAAGATTGGATGTTTTTCCAAGTGATCTGCTCTAGGAATTATTGTGGGGCAAGTCTCTGGCCTGTGCTATACAGGAGCTCAGACTAGATGATCACGATGGTCCCTGCTGGCCATGGAATCTATCAATCACTTCTAGCAGATAATATAACAGAGCCAAATCTCATCCACTCAGCTACATTGCCTGTAAGATGTAACTCTGCCAGAATGCTGTGCTTGGCTATGCTGCCTGCAACCACTGTTCTGTCCACTAGAGAACACTCCTCTCACAGAGACAGGAATAGAACCCAGGCGTTCTGATTTATTCTATGCTGGCTGGGCAGTTTTGTCAAACGAACAAGTGCAATTAGAAGGCTGAGATCCAAAGTGTATGAGAGAGCAACGTGACCGGCTAGCTAACGTTCCAGTCTGGGCATGCTGGAGAGAGAGAGTGCCATCATGAATGTGTGTGTGAAATACTGTGGGCTCAGGAGTGTGTCAGATAAGTGGAGCTGGCGTGGGTGTGGGTTGGTGTGAAATGGATAGAGACAGAGAGAATATAAATTACCTTAAAATCTTCTAAAATACAGGGAATTGCAGGAGGTATTACTGGGCACCTGGCAAAATCAGAAGGCTGAGATCCCAGGTGCATGACTAGTTTTGTATCCACAGTGAATGTCCAATGAATCGAAGTGTGAAGAGGCAAGGCGGCTTTCCTTCCTTCTCATCCTTCGCTGGTTTTGCTGGGTTTGTATTGTTTGGTTTTATGTTTCATTTTCATCTCTGCTTTCTATCAGAAGCCAGGTGGTGGTGGGTTTCTGCGGGGACTGGGGAAGATCCGGATAGTAGTGAGAGAAGCTAGGTTGGTCTAGAATTCCAGTGATCCCTTGAATGTTAATCATCTCTCTTGGTGGGGAATGCTAATTCCCCTGATGTCACACAAATGACATTGAGCTGTGGCAGGAGGCTGCCTGGCATGTCTGTGCCAAGCTCTAGTTGAATTTCCAGCTAAACTACAGCTGGGCTTCCTCCTCCTCTTTCCCCTGAAGTGGTGACCTATATTTACTATTTCAAACATTCCTTCTTGTCTGGGGCCGATTGCAGACAGAGCTAAGCACTGTGGCTAGAAGAGCTAACAGAAAGGGGCCATATTCTCTCCTTGAAGTGTGGACCTTTAGCCAGGTCGCATCCCAGTTCCATTAACACTTGTATAACTGAAGCCTTGTAGGTCAGGATGAGATCTGCTCTGAAGCCGGGTGCTGTTGGAGACGCTTTGATTAGGAGGAAGTTGTTAAAGGAGACTCCAGAGAGGGTGGGGAAATGTACTTAGCATGCAGTGCTGGCCAAACAAATCTGGTACAAAGTTTTGCTTCAGGGCTTCTATGTTTTCCCCTGAGACAAATATAGTCTCTAGTATCACCGAGTCCCTCCCCCTTGATACATCTATCCCCATATTAGGCTCAGCTACTTGGCAGGAAATGTTGATTTGCAATAATTTCAGTGTTCTGATTTCAATCTTCCTGCTTCTTAGCTGTCTCTGTGGTTCTTATTCTGTGCAAGAGGGTCCCCAAGGATTGGAAAGGAATCAGTGGCCTTTTATTTATCCATAAAGCAGGAATGGCACAGCAGACAGCTGTCTTTATTAATTCCATAATATTCCCTCGGGTTTGTCAACAGCAGTTTGCTAACCACTGCACTGAAATGATCTCTTTAGTTCCTGAAAAATAGTTTGCATGTTGCTCTTTACAAATGATTGCCCTGGAATCATGGAAGGGGCTATTTGTTCCCCTCAGATAATTCTAACTGACTGCAGACACAGGAGAGGGGGCTAGGCAGAGTGCTGACCAGGGGCCTCCCTGATAAACAGCTGTAGTTATGTGCCTAGGCTGCCTACCAGATATTTGGCATCTTCTTTAGGTCTAGGTTTCTCCAAATGGCCTGGCTGAAATGTAGCAACATTTTTGTGGTGTTCTTCTTTTGCTGAAGAATCTGTGTGCTGGGGTCTCTTGTGACACGGGGTCTGTAGGAGCCACTGGGAATCCCTGAAGAGGGTCTTGCTATATGACATTAGCTGACCTTGAAATCCACTCATCACAATGCTTGCGGTTTCCATTTTGACGCCAGTGGGACATTAGAAAACCATGAGCCAGGGACATCCATGTGTAGCTAGAGATTTTAAATTAAAATGTTGGTTTCCGTTTTTTACAGTCGACTCAAACCCAGAGTGCTGTGCAGGGCTGGGAGTGCGCTGCTGTTTCACTGGTCCCTTTCAGAGAAACACAGAACTGAAAGAAAAATGGAGGCTTTGTGGGTAGGGCATGGGATTGAGAGCTGGAAGGGTGGGTTCATTCCTGGCTATGGCACAGCTTCCTGTGGGACCCTACATACATTACTTATGCTCACCTTTCCCAAAATGTCTGCTACTGGTGGGTCCCACTTTTTACAGGTACCCAACGCAAAGCAGCGATTCAGAGGGAGCTCTGAATGATAAGCACCTCTAAAACCTCCTTGGTGTTTCAGATTGGGTGCTTTAAAATGGAGGCCTCCCAGAATTAGTGGACACTTTTGACCAGATTTTGGAAGGTATTTAACACCTACAGATGCAGACAAGCGCCTAGTGACATTTTCAAAAGCACCTCGGTGCCTATCTGCATCTGTAGGTACCTAAACACCTTGCTAATCTGGTCCTTTGTGCTCAGCTTTTCCATCTGTAAAATAGGGACAGGACTTACCTACCTCTCAATGGCATTGCTCAGTTAATGGTGCTGAGAGTCTCAGATGTGAGTTTCATTCTTCCCCCATGTTGCCACGGACTGCAATAAGAGCAGAAGCAGGTCCTTTAGAAGTGCCCATTGTTAACACCAGTCAATGCAAAGTCTTGTCTATGATGAAGAGGCTTTTGAGTTCCAGCTGACGTAGGAAAAGGTTGCATCCACACCAGCTGTGGACCTGGCCCATTGACTTCAATGGAGAGACAGCAGTTTATCCTGCGGGCGGTCTGGCCCTGAAGGCTACCAATTACAAACTGTTTCATTAATTGTAGCTGGATTGAACTGCTGTCTTAGAACATAGAGACATCTCAGACGGGAAACCATCTAAATATTGAGATTATATCAAACTCAGGGTTGTCTCAGAGTGATGGCTGTTCAATCTGAAGAGTTCATATCTGTGGTCCACATTCGTATCTCTGCTACACTAATGTAAGTCCACAGTAATTGAATTGAAATGACTGATTTAAATTGGGTTACTCTGGATTTACCCCAGAGTATGTGGGATCAATATATCACCCTCTAAAACTATTCCATTGAATTTCTTCAAATTTGACTTGATTTGTAGATCTGTTTCAGACGTAAACTCAAGTCAAGTTTGAATGTTATGGTTGTGAGTGCCTGACTTTGCAGCTCCACATAATTGTCACAATTCATTGCAATCAGGTATTTAGCTGTCTCTAATTAGTACATCTGCACATCAGATGGGTAGAAGTTCAAGTAGTTTTAACTGTGCCCTCCTTATGGTTTCGGCTAGTTGTGGGTGCATAATTGGTCCATCAAAACTGGGAGGCTATTTGAGGTCCTTTAAAAAATCAGGGCCAAGTAATTTTTAAAACAATATTTATATAACTTTTGTAAAACTAATATGTATAAGGACTGTAGTTCATAACAGAACTGTATCAGTTCTGGTTCTTTCTATTATCATTTGTATTTGCCACCCTCTTTTTTAATATTTATGTAAGAAAATAATGTGTACTGGGAACATTTTGTCTTTTTCTAATTTTACCTATAGTTCTGTAAAATGATACAAAGCTTCAAGCGAGAGGTTTTTCTCTGTCAAACTGTCAGTTATAGTGTCATCCACAGTTAAGCAAGGTAGGAAAGGAAATGAGAAAGAGAAGATAGAAAAAAGAACGAAATAGGGAGAAAACAAAGGAGAGCGGTAAATTCACCAAATTCCCTCTACTGTAGTTTTCCTCTCAGTGAACATTCTAGTCTTTTGTGGTAGTTTTTTGTTCAAATAATTTGCTGAGGCATGGCATATTTGCACAAACTTGTCTTCTTTCTAAGAGAGTAGCTGTGCTGATCCGTTGAGTCACAATGTTCCAGGCCTATGGGCCCATTCCAGCAGGGAGGGAGAGCCAGGCTTTTGCATCTCTTACAAATAATGGATTAAGTAGCCGGCAGCAAATGTTGGGTTGACATTCAGTTCTCCATGCCACAGTCCTAAGAGTTCAGACATTCCAGCACTACACCAACTCCAAGCTTCAAAATTCATGAGATTGGCTTTAAAAACATATATTTTTAAATAGTTTTGATTTTCTTGTTGGTGGTGGAGTCTTCAGGGCTCATTTTTTTAAGATTTTCTCTGCAAGCTAGAGGTTACAAACTTAACTTTTTATTTAAAAAATGAAAACTGAGATACTCAGAATCATATGAATCCAGGAGCTGGGGCTTTAGAAAAAAATATTGTCAGCTTTCACATTGGGCTGGGTAAGAAAATCCCAGCCTAACCTGACATAGAGGAATCCAGGAAATCTTGCATATTCCGTTTATGCCTAAACTCTGCAAGGGACAGGATTCTATCTAAAAAAAAAATCAAATTATTAAACTCCATTCTGTTTTTCCTACCTCCTAAAGTTAGGAAGGACAAAGTAGTGCTGACCAAGTGAGTGTAAAGGGGGAAAATGATTGTTGACTTTAAATTTGCTACATACACATCTCCCTGAAGGAAGTGTCACGGCTACAGCTGAGGGAGGGAGACAGGTGACACAGTCTTATGTTTTCCAGCCCAATATAGACAACTGGGCAACAGCCGCTGAGCCAGAACACAGCCAGCAAGTCACTGCAGTTCTAATTAATTATTCCAGAGCAGACCTCGTTAAGGAGAGCTCTGCCTAAATGGTGGGCTAAGGAGAACTGAGAAGCTAATTAAGCCATGAGGCAGATGGTACAAAAGGCCTAGGAAGAAAGTAGACAGAGAGAGGGAGATTGTTCTTCCCTCCCTAGGACTGTAGGTGTAAGGCTATATAGTATACAAGGGTGTTGGGAACCAACCTCGTAAATAAACTGCACTGGGTGTTTCACCAGCATAAGGTGTCTGAGCTGTTTGTGGACTTGAGCAGGGGCAGGAGCGAGCGGGCCCTGCCAGAGACCCATAGAAGAAGCAGGAAATTTTCCACAGACCTCGTTCCATTTGTACCTTAACTGGGCAGCGTGACTGTATGCTTTGAGATCTGGCGAAGAGAGTCGCCCACCTTCAGGTGAGCTATACAACAATTTTAAGCTTAGCTGAATCTTTCCTGGGCCAGACACAACTAGTGATAAGTTACAAATCTGTGTGCTGGGACAGCAATGGGAAGCATCCAACAGCAGTAGCTACCTGATTTGGACCACAGACACATGATCAACCTCGCTAATTAGGAGCGATACCTTGATATCGGCCACCCTATGAAATTACAAGTGCTTGTCATTAATCCGAAATTAGCAACTATTCAGTCCCTTTGTGTGCTGTTTTTCACACAAACAAACATTGTAGAAAAGATTTGTTAGTCTCTAAGGTGCCACAAGTACTCCTGTTCTTATTGTAGAAACGAACATTATTCTGATGGCAAAGACCTCTAAAGTTAGGAAATGTCACAATGAAGATCGCTGGGTGACCTTAATTCGCACCCTTTGGGCGTATGCATTATGATGCAGTTGTTAATTACATAATTACACACTGTTTCCCCCCCACAGACCCTCTGCCTCACAGAGTGCATGGGATGGACCTGCTGTAGGGGAGGAGCAAGGTTGTGTATGTAGTGAAGGAGGCTGGGGTCTGTAGGACCCTCCCTCTATTGCAAAAGTCGGAAACTGTGGTGAATGAGTGGCTGGCAGGAAGAGCAAGGATGGGCTCATGCTTAAGTCAGTTGAATGCTGCCCTGAAGAACGGGATTCTGTCCCTGCCTCTGCCACAGTGTTCCCGTGTGATACTGGGCAAGTCACTTAAACCAAACTTTTCCTAGGTGGTCAGTAATTGTGATTTGCAGAAGTGCTGAGCACTCACAGTTACAATTGAAATGAACAGTCAGAGCTGGGCTTCGAACATATGAAGTGCTATACAGTGCGAAGCCCTCTGAAGAATCAGGCCCTGGTTGTCTCAAATTGGGCATCCAAAATTAGTAGAAAGTTTTGACCTTAATCGGTCTGTGTCTCCGTTCCCCGCATGTAAAATGGGGATAATACCAGCCCTGGCCTCCCAGGTACTGGGGGATAAATTCCTTACTGTTTGTGAAGCGCTCAGGCACTGTAGCGATGAGTGCCACAGAAAAGCCCAGGAGGAAATGAATAGTTCTGTCTTTGAAGCAGGGTTTGAAAAGGGGGCAGTAAATAAGGCCAGGTGCCACTCCCTGAACAGTGAAGAGAAAACGAAACACGGAACAGCTGCTCGTTAACTCAGCCCCATCCATTCTGCATCTGGCCTCTGCTGCATGTGTTCCGCTGTAGAGCACTGCCCAGTGCGTACTACTATCCCCTCACTGGAATGTGTGTCCCTCTAGTCAGACTGGAATCTGTAACAATGACATCTTGTTGGTCCATATTTATTCCCCCTCAGTGGCTCCATATCAAGTATGTTCAGTGTATAAGTCAAAGCAGGATTTCTGTACCAGTCGGCAGGAACAGGAGAACCACACACGTATCGTGAAATCGCACCGTTTTTAACAGTAAAAGATTCCAGAATAAGAATGTAGGTGGCAGCTTTGTAGGTGATGGAAGGGGTAGGAGAAAGCAGTGGCAGATAGCCATGGGGCCTGTGCCCAGGGGCCCTGGCCAATTGGGGGGTCCCCAGAAAAACAGGTGTCCTTGTGCCCCGACCCACTCCGCCTGCCTCCCAGCACTCCTGACGGGGAGTGGGTCAGGGTATGGAGGCTTTTCCTGCTCCCTGGCAGCCACACCGGGTGGGTGGGTGGAGCGGGACAAGCCCCCATGCGCCGACCCCTCTCCCTGGCAGGAGTGTGTGGGGGGCAGGGCAAGCCCCTACACCCCACCCTATGTCCCTGGCAGGAGCGCTGGGGTGGGACCGGGGCCCCCACACTTGCTGTGGCCCAGGGCCCCCCGAAACAGTAATCAGCCTTTGTTTTCAAGACATAACAGTGTGTGGAGCTGAGTAAATCCTTGTATTTGGGGCTCCTGCTCTCGATTAATACAAGAGGCAGGTGGGGGGTTAGATTGTGCAAATGGCCCAGCACATTTACTGAATATTTTTTTCCTTGGTGACTTTTCAGAGAATGTGAGTGCACAGCTCAGTTGTACTTTCTCTCCAGTTCTTAACAGGAGCTATGCCTGTGTTGTGTATTTATGTGCCCTTTTCTGTGGTGATCTGATCTCTGTGCTCATTTGTTTTCAGTTGATTTGCAAGGTAGACACGCAAAGAGGTCTGGCTGCATCCATTCTCCAGACGCGGGTCCACCAGAGCTGCTGACGCTGTTGTGGCTGCAGCGTGGGGAGCAGGGCTTTGCCAGCCCATGGACCAACATGGTATTAAAAATGAAAAGCAGGTCAGCAGCGGAGGGACTAGCACCAAGAGGCTGGAGAGAGCTATAAATAGACATTGCCTTTAATCCTGGAGGAGGGAGTAGAGGGGTGAGCTTTAATTCCCATTTCAGAAACATCTCTGATAACAGTCTCCTAAAGAAACCGTGCTTTTATTCAGGAATAAGGATCAAATTCCTCGCCTCCCTCCGTAACCAGCCGCTGCTCTGCCCCCGTGCCATGGCGGCTCTAGCCACGCCGGCTATGAGCACTTGCTGTTCCAGCAGGATTAGTGTTGTGGTCCCCCATGAGGCCATTGCTCGGTGCTCCTGTCACAGAGAGGCGTGGCCAGCGCTCTGAGCAGGTTAGTGCTATGCACAGGCATCACAGGCAGGCTGTGCTACTAGTTACTCCTTTTTCTTTTATCTAGTAGACAACACTCTAGTTGGCCGTGGGACAACCGAGTCGCTCCCCTAAACGGGCTCATACCCAGTCTGGAAAGGGATGTCTGCAGAGCGCTTGCTGGCGGTTTGCAAACCCTGTCGGGTCACACACAGCTGGCTCTCCACATTGCCATGCTTAATCGCTCTAAAGGAAACAGTTCATACTAAGAAAAGCTGTCTGCATTTTTACCATCCCCTGTAAGCAGTGGGGGTAATTGTAGGGTGACCAGGTGTCCGGTTTTCAACCGGAACACCCGGTCGTAAAGGGACCCTGGTGGCTCCGGTCAGCACCGCTGACCGGCCTGTTAAAAGTCCAGTTGGCGGTGCTGTGGAGCTAAGGCAGGCTAGTCCCTACCTGTCCTGGCTCCACGCTGTGCCTGGGAAACGGCCAACAGGTCCAGCTCCTAGGCGGGGCGGGGGGGGGCATGGGGCTCTGCGCACTCTCCCCGCCCCAAGCACCGGCTCTGCACTCTCATTGGCTAGGAACTGTGGCCTATCAGAGCTGGGGGGGGTTGGTGACTGTGGGCGAGAGCCCCCTCACGCAGATCTGCCTGCTGTGCCTCTGCCTAGGAGCCGGACCTGCTGCTGGCCGCTTCTGGGTGCAGCGCAGAGTCAGGACAGGCAGGAAGTCTGCCTTAGCCCCCATGCTGAGCCACTGACCTGGAGCCGCCAGAAATAAGCCCACACCCCAACTCCGAACCCCAACCCCCTGCGCCAGCCCTGAGTGCCCCCAAACTCAGTGCCCCCTCCTGCATCCCAAAGCTCTTATCGCCAGCGCCACCCCAGAGCCTGCACCCCTGGCCCCTACCCCCTCCTACACCCCTGCCCCAGCCCAGAGCCCCCTCCCACACCATGAACCCCTCATTTCTGGCCCCACCCCAGAGCTCAGACCCCCAGTTAGAGCCACGAGACATATTGTTATTAATGTGTGGTTCACAATGTGGAAAAGTTTGAGACGCTCTGGCCAGGGCTTGTCTGTGCCTGCATGCTAGCTCTAAGGATCCTCACGCACTGCAGAGCCTTCCTGCCACGTCGACAATTCCTGCTAGCAGCCATTCCTGCATCACTAGTGCTGATGGGGCCTGTAAACGTATGCTTGTTGACTGTTAGAGCCCATCCCAGAATGCCTCCAGGGCTCCAGCACAGCAGACTCACCTCAGATCTGGGGGTGCTGGGATAGTGGCAGACACCTTCCTTCCAACCCTTTGGTTTGCCACTGGCTTTCTGGTAGGTGCTGCTGCATGGTGAGTTTCAGAACTTGACCTGATGTCTGTTTAAAACACTGCAAAGCTCTTTTGATATATTGCAACATCGGAACACTGGGGAAATAAATTCCTCTTTGTTGGCTTGACTGTTTGATTTTAGTTCTTACATATGACAGAATGAAATGTTTCCAATCCATTTAAAATAGTTTCAGGAAGAGTGAAATTATGTCTCTCTGGTTACAGTTTCCAAATCCCCTTCCAATGGGTAGCGGGGTGGTCACCCTGCTCCTGCCTGGAGGGGTTAAAAGCAGCCCCGGAGAGGGCTGTGCCTGATTGGGGAAGCAGCCACAGCTGAGGCCACGGCCCAATCAGGCCACAGCTGGCCCTATAAAAGGGCTGTGAGCCAGGAGCTCAAGAGGACACAAAAAGAAGAACAGGAGTACTTGTGGCACCTTAGAGACTAACAAGAAACTAACAAGAGGACACACACTCTCTAGCTTTCTAGAGAGAGAAGGACCTGGCTGCCTGGGAGGCTGAGGAGGGTACCTAGGGTGGCGCAGTGCTGGGGAAGGGCAGAGGGAGCTGGGGAGCTCCAGCCTAGCAAAGCCCCAGGCTGCAGGCCGAGTTAAGGGCCCACAAAAGGGTACTAGGGCTGCAGAGGGGCAGCCCAGAGATAGGCAGAGACAGCTGGTCCAACCCCCCTTGCTGATGATGAGTGGTTTACAGACTGTCTGCCCCAGGGAGCGGGGGCTAAGTGGACACTGGCAGTAGCCACTGAGGCAAGGTGGGGATAGGGGGTGGGGGTTCCCCTGGTTGGGGAGACCCAGACAGAGGGGGTACGGCGGTGGGCACAACCCCATGGCAAAGGGCACTGGAGTCCGGGAGGGACACGGGGCCGGGGCAGGTGAGACATCAGCCAGCAGAGGGCGCTCCGGAGCTGGAAAAGAGCTAATTCCCTGGACGACCAGCAGGAGGTGCCGTGCTGGTGAGTCGTTGCCCCGCCTCATGATGACTCAAAAGTGCCTGTTCTAATGCAGCTAATCCTTGCTCCTGCTATTGCCCTTCCTTTCTATACCATACGTTTTCTCCCATGGGCTATTCTTAGTGCTTTCGGGGTCTTCTAAGGAGTCCCCTAGTAAGTCGAGACCAGAGCCATGCCTGATATGCTAAAAGTGCTTCATTATTCTGCATAGGAGAGTTATTTTAGGTAATTATTTAGAAGTTTTGAAAACGTGTTATTTTTCTCTGCATAAAGAATTAAAGCATCCATGTTATCTTGCAATCACGGCACCTTTTATTGTGGGCTACTATATCTATGTCTGGAATCCAGAAACTCTATTGCCCTTTGATTCAGAAATTGTGGTGCTTTGCTATAACTTCAGTCTGCCTTTATTTGAATAGTAATTTTCAAGCAACATGTTCTTTGTATTTCACGTTTGTGTATTTTTCATATTTATTTCTGTGTGACTATTTCTTTTAATAGTCGCCTCTGCTCACCTCCAAAAAATAACTGTTTGAAAACTAATAATTTCTCTTCCTCTGAAGACTGCAAGTTGGACCTTTTCTCCTGGCTGTCCATGGTAACTAAGGCAGCCTTTCTTTGTAGACAGCAAGATATGAAAAATAGTGCAAGTAAAGGCTCCAATCCTCCAGAGACTTATGCATGTGCTTCACTCTATTACCCGAGAAATTCCCAGCCAATTAAGTTAAGCACATGCATAAGTCTTTGCCGGACTGGGCCTATCTTTGCAATTTTTGCATTAATCTAAGTCAGCTCAACCACATGGTAAGGTACAATCAATATCTTGATTTTAGTGCGGCTTTTGACCCAGCCCCACGTGACAGTGTCATAAGAAAACTAGGACGATATGGTCTAGATGAAATTCTAACAGGTGGGGGCACAACTGGTTGACAGAAGTAGTTATCAGAGGTGTGCTGTCAAATTGGGAGGATGTATCTTCTGGGGTCCCGCAGGGGTCAGCCCTGGGTCTGGTCCTATTCAATGTTTTCGTTCATAACTTGGATAATGGAGTGGTCGAGGAGAAAGGGCACAGGTTAATTTTCTGATTGCAGGATGAGTTTTCAGGGCCAGCACTTACAGAAATCTTTTGACATGTAAACTGGGCAAATATGAGACAATAAGTATTGAAAGCCCCCAATCAATGTTTTAAGTCACTTGTCTGATTGCAACCATACTTTTCTCTTCTGTCTTCCAGAGAAACAAAATTAACATAATCAAGAGTTAAATTCTGATAACTGTATTCTTGGCTTCAGGGGCATCTGCAGATGAAACTTTAATGTAGCCTAAGACCGATTCTGGAATTCCAGGTCAGTTAGATATAGAATCTATTATTTTGTTTTTATATAGGAATAACTTTAATATTTTGGGGGACGTTTGCACTTTACCGGTGTCATACGCACAGTGATTTGTTCTGGCAGGATTGTTTGGGGAGCTGAGTTCCTGGCTTTGATATTACTTTGCAGAAAAGCACCATAACACACCCTGAAGAATCACGTGGACTTTGAACACAGGAGGAAGGGAAGCCAAATGCTGAGCATCTCAACTTTGACTGTGTCCCTGTACGGTTGGTTTGTCCTTTAAAAGATTATTTCACCCTCTCCTAGCTTAACAGCAGGGCTGGAGGCCTCTCCATCTGCTGGGCTCAAAGCTATAACTGAGAATTAGATTTGGTGTTCTGCACCTTTACAGCAAAGCAGCATCCACAATAGGCCTGGCCTAAGGGAGATGAGTACACATTACGAGACTAAGATCTCACTACAGCATGCCACTTTTACCCCTGTGCAAGTGCACTGTCTGCACTGGGGTTACACCTGGTTTACACTGATGTGAGAGCAGGATATGGCCTCCTCTGTTCTCACCTACTACGGCAATTAATGCTGAGACCTGGACGTGGTACCGTCCCTTGTGCATGCCAATGTGACATAACACATTTGCTGTATTATCAATAAATGAGTGCAGCAGTTAGCACAGCCGTTTCATTTTCAGCCCCGTCCAATGCCCTGCTGGCGGTGGGAAGGTAACGGGAAGCACATTTCAAGGTACAGCAGTGAAGGGCGGAAGTCGAGCCTAGTCACGGACCTGCAGTTACTTCCTCAGATTGGTGTGAGTGGATCAGGCTGGGAGGGAAGGGGCAGAAACTGACCACACTGAACGCATGGGTTCTTCAGAACCTCCTTCCTTGTCTGTGAGATCAGCACTGAGCACCCCTTGGACTCTGCCAGGCCCAGTGCTACTCCCAGCACTGTCTGAGGGCCGGCTTTGTGCCCACCGCACAGATCGTCTGGGAAAGCAAGCCCTTCACCTAAGGCTGCAGCATGCATGCTGCTCTGGCTAGAGGTTTGGAAGGAGGTGAGGAATCCTTCGCACAAGGGTCATGCTCCTTGGGTCACCTCTGCAGCAACGCTCTTCCCTGCAGTTTGCACAAGGCTCTGCAGGCATCTCTGTCCTCATTCAAAGGGCCTCTTTACAGAGTGACAAGGAAGGGACTGCCTGCAGTCCCACTCCCCGAGCGCCCCTTCTGCCTCCCTCACACTCTCTTCCTTCGTTCCTTGCTCATCCAGAGGACGCCAGCCACGGCTGCCTCCTGCAGAGGGGCTTTCCCACACTGCCTTGGGTTGGGCTGGGCCATACCAGCAGCCAGCCCCATCAGCTGTTGGCCTGGATGCAAGCTGCCAGCACAGCCTGGAATCCAAACCGAGCCAAAGGAATGATGGCTCATGAGCCAGAAGCAAATGGAAGTGACAAGCAGAGGACTTGCCCCGAGTGAGGGACCGCGCGCTCTGAGGAGGAGGACTGCAGCCTGAATCTATTTCAGGTGAGCACCGAAAGGCTTGTCTGGGTTTCGACTGCAGCTCCTACACGTGACAAGCACCAGCTGGGATTTCATGGAGTTTCCCCAGGTACTTGGGTGCTTCCTTGGCTGGGTGGGCACTGGGGGCCCACCTGGAGGAGGCCTCTGTGTACCTGTCTGAGAGGCTGTGATCCGGGACCTGCATTCTGAGCTCTGCTCAGCCGCACTTCCCCATTGCACCTCATCTCTGGGCCCTGTGCACGCAGATAAACCAGCTTAGCACGGTCATAAATCAGGGGCTTGGACCAGCAAACAGAGTCCACCTGCAGCGTTACCTGCTTCCATCTCCGTGGGATATTGACTCTCACTCCTACTACTTGCCTTTGCCACAGATACAGTGTCCACTCTGCCTCCCATTGTCCACGAGCTCCCCTGTCAGTGTGTGCTAGCGCTGGGTGTGTGCACGCAGTGTTAGTGTGCGAGTGCACTTACATCCTTACCCTCAGTCTGTAAACAACATTATGTGCCTCTTTGCCCTTGAAGATGCTCTCTTGCTTGCTGGATACATGCGGGCGTTTGTCTCCTGGTGACAAATGCAATATCCTTGTCAGCCATTAAAAACAGTACAGAATGTAACACAGATCTCGCTAGCACTATGCAACATCAATAAAGCACGGGCCAACTGCATTCAGAACTGGCTAACTGACAGATCTCAAAAATCTCATTGATTGTGGGTGTTTTTAGTTGTGTTCTGCAGAGACTCGCCCGAGTCCAGATGCTATTCAAATCTTTATAAATTATCTGGAAGCAGGGCCGGCTCCAGGGTTTGGCCGCCCCAAGCAGCCCCCCTCCCCAAAAAAAAGCCGCGATTGCGATCTGCGGCGGCAATTTGGCGGGAGGTCCTTTGCTCCGAGCAGGAGTGAGGGACTGTCCGCCGAATACCTGGACGTGCCGCCCCTCTCCGGAGGGGCCGCCCCAAGCACCTGCTTCCCAGGCTGGTGCCTGGAGCCGGCCCTGTCTGGAAGTAAATACAAAATTGCTGCTGCTAAAATTTGAAGATGACACAAAGATTGGCAGAGTGATAAATAATGAGGATAGGACAATCATACAGAGTGATCTGGATCACTCAGTAAGCTGGGCCCATTCAAACAAAATTCATTTTTATGCAGCGCCGAGCAAAGTCAACATCCAGAAACAAAGGTGCATGGCCAGGCCAGACCTACCGGTTCTGCGGTCCTCATTTTAAACAAGATGTTGGAAAAACTGGAGAGGGTGCAGAAAAGAGCTGCAAAAATTATTCGAAGGCTGGAAAATGCCCTACAGCGAGAGACTTAAAGAGCTCAATCTGTTTCGCCTATCAAAAAAATCAAGAGGTGACTTGACTAGGGTGTTTAAGTGTCTTCATGAGGAAAAAACACCGGGTAGCAAAGGGCTCTTTAATCTACCATAGAAAGGAATAACAAGAACCAAACGCTGGAAGCTGAAGTCAGACATAGTATAAATTGTCTATAATACACTATAATGAATAGTCCAGACAATAAGGTCCAAATGAAGCACTTTGGCATTATTGAAACAAAATATTCAGAGAAGGTTGTTTTGCTAGTTCTGAAACGTCTTTGGGAAATTTCATTTCACAGCAAGTTTTGAGAATTTCAACTTTTCATTCCATTTTGGGGTGAAAGGAAGTTTTGACATGTCAGAATTTCGCACAGAATGGAAAGTTCAGGTTTTGATGAGCCGTGCTGAAGACAGAATGATTAACATCCTCCTGGGGTTTCACCACTATAGTCCTTGAGAGCTTCGTAAATCATGAATTTATCTTCAACACACCCTTGTGAGGGGCTGGTGGTATCCCCATTTTATACATGGGGACCTGAGGCACAGAGAAATTAAGATCACAAGTGTCCAGTAATTCTGGGTGCCCAATTTGAGATGCTTAGGACCTGCTTTTCAGAGTGCTTAGCATTACCCAGCACTGTATATGCTCCAGCTCAACTCCCATTAACTTCAGTTGCAGCTGTGTATGCTCGGCACTTCTGCTAATCAGACCCCAGAGCCTCAACGTTGGGTGCTCAGAAAATGAAGAACTCACAAATAGTCATCACCCAGTATGGTGCCCAGCATCACATAGGAAGTCTGTAACATAGGCAGAACCCAATTCCTCAGAGGAGCATTCTCTGATAAATCCCATGATAAATCATTGTCACTTAGTGGCAATTTATAATCATTCATAAT
Organism: Trachemys scripta elegans; assembly: GCF_013100865.1. Taxonomy (NCBI): domain Eukaryota; kingdom Metazoa; phylum Chordata; order Testudines; family Emydidae; genus Trachemys; species Trachemys scripta. The sequence goes on along the minus strand of NC_048308.1, from coordinate 62,121,145 downwards.
GACAATGAATCGTCCTAGGGCCAGGGGAAGAGCATGAGAGATGAAAAACCCCTGCCCAAATCCCTTCTCATTGGGGGGAACTGAGCCAGAGTTTCCCATATTGTGGGTCAGTGCCCTACCACTGGGCTGCAGGTGATAAGGGAGTCCTCCCCCACCCCGGCCTATTTTGAATCTAGTCCTCTGACACATTTGTCGAAATGCCCAACGGGAAGTGAAATGTTTCATTTTGCCATTTTCAAAATATTTCAGGGTTTTGGTCCAGCCAAACCGATGTGGTGAACGAAACATCAATTTGCGAATAGTTTCAGGTCAACCAAAACGGCAATTTTCAGCAACTAAGCTACTTGCTGAAAAGAATTGCCTGGCTCTCCTCTTTCTTATGTTCCCCTGTGTGGATAGCAGGTAGATTCTGTTGTACATATTCCTTGGGTTCAACCCAGTCTCCCTGCTGGGCCAAATTGAGCAGATTATTTGCATGACCAGATTTTTGACCCATAAACCCCTTTTAGCAAATATCTGTCAACAGTCTTGGTGATTAGGTGCAGAATAGTTTATACACACACACACACATTTCAGCTTATGGGTTTCTCACAAGGTAGTTGCTGTGGCTGTCGCTTTGAGTGGTCACTGTTTGCACTGTGAAAATGGTCACTCTAATTGCATGGTGCTGCTTCTCTTGCTGCACTGGATAACACCCAAAAGAACTTTCAAGATGGCCATGCGAACACTCCTGGTGTCAATACTTGTGCAAACACCCATTCAAACAAGTATCTGTGACACCTTCCTTTTCCACTAGCATTCTTGTGAACAAATACAACTGCCAAAGGTCATGCATGCTGTGGAAGAAGAGGAGTAGGTTCTGTTGGATGAATAGGCACAAATGTTTTCACTACTGTGTTTGCCCAAGCTTCTTCTGAAACAGGTGATAAGGGACACTGCCCTATTCCTAGACACTCTATACCAGGGGTTGGTAACCTTTCAGAAGTGCTGTGCTGAGTCTTCAGTTATTCACTCTGTTTTAAGGTTTTGTAGGCTAGTAATACATTTTAATGTTTTGTTTTTTTGTCGGAAGGGACCTCAGGAGGTCATCTAGTCCAACTCTCTGCTCAAAGCAGGGCCAATCCCCAGGCAGATTTTTACCCCAGATCCCTAAATGGCCCCCTCAAGGATTGAACTCACAACCCTGGGTTTAGCAGGCCAATGCGCAAACCACTGAGCTATCCCCGTTGCTTTCTATAAGTCCATAATATATAACTAAACTATTGTTGTATGTAAAGTAAATAAGGTTTTTAAAATGTTTAAGAAGCTTCATTTAAAATTAAATTAAAATGCAGAGCACCCGGAACGGTGACTAGGACCTGGGTAGCGTGAGTGCCACTGAAAATCAGCTTACGTGCTGCCTTTGGCACACGTGCCATAGGTTGCCTACCCCTGCTCTGTACTGTCAATGCCATCTCATCATGTTCAAAGTAATCGCTAATAGAGAGGCTGGAGTTAAATTAGAAAACTAAAGTACAACTGGGTTTCTGAAGAGTGAGTTTATACAGACTGACTGAACTGGGTTTAATTGAAACTGCACAAGCAGATGAGAGAATTCTGCTTTCTCTAAAATCTCCAATTTAACACTGCCTGTATATAGCTTTTGCAGTGATTTTCTGAGGGTTGTTTAAAACTCCAAACCAGTTCTGTCCCTTTCTGCTTATGCATTCTTCAGTACAGGGCCACATAACACTGGGCAAGAATTGACCAACATGTTTATGCACATCAATGTGTTGACTCCTGGGAAATCTGGAAATGGGACATTCCGGGAAGCTAGCAAACCGATTGATATTTAGACACTGGTGGCTTATGGGCCAGATAGTGCACTTTTCAAATCCTGCTCTATTGAAGTCAGTTGGAAAACTCCCTCAAGGTCACTGGAGCCAGGATTTGACCCATTATCAGGATTGGGCCCTATGTGAACATTCACCTGTGGTGTAAATGCCTCTTTGGGGTCTGAGTGTGAAGCACGCAGCCTCCTCTGACCCCCCGGTGCCCCAGGAGAATGGTTTCTAATGCGCTCCTGGGGAAGCTGTGACGACGTACCCGTTCCTCCTCCAGCTTGGTGTGCGTGACAGAAAATAGCAAAGAGAGGAACAGGTCCGCGAGTCGGGCATGGACGTGGCGCTAAGGAGGCTGGGCTCCTCACACCAGCACGGCAACCGCCCTGCCTAGCTGCTCCGTCACTTCTTTATCCACCACCTGCAAAGTTTTATGGCGAGGCTGGGGTTGATTTTTCCACCTCCATTCTCTTCCCAGTGCTGGTTTTGACAGGGATACCAATGGAGACAGCAAGGTGTCAGCTTGGAAATCTTTTAGCTTGCCTTCCTCTCCCCAAATGGACAATGTCTCTGTTCATTAGGTGCCCACCCAGGGGGGAGATGTCAGTTTGGCTCATGCAGACTCCTGGCTTTTCTCAGCTTATCTCTGCGGAGACGGTGATGGCTTCAGCCCGCTCATTTCCTATTATGTCATTTGCTTCTCCATGAGAGGGTGCCCTGTCTGGCTGCCTTACCGTGGACTTGTCTGCAGAACAGCTCGGCTGCATGCAGCATCTTTCGGCTTCCTACACATAGAACTTTGCCTCCTTTTGACTTGTGTTTGAGTTCTCTGAGGAAGCTTCATTAAAAGGGTGAAAAATAATGGGCACAAGTGACGTGAGTGTGTGTGTGTGTGTGAGTGTATGTGCGCGTAGCAGCTGAATAGTTTTTTCTTGCCTAAGCAGTGCCTAGGAGGGGATGCGACATCATTGAAGGCTGCCCTTTGAAGCTGATCTGTTCTGATGGCATGTTCACTGGGACATTAAAATCATTGCCTCTGTCTGTGTAAAACATACAGTAAGTGGAGTGATGGGGAGCCAGGTCAGGAAAGGATTGTTCTCTCTTCTTTGCAATGCACAGTGTCATTAAAAACCCCCAAACCACTTAGAATGCAATAATAACTCCTCTACATCATCTTAATTGGAGCTACCACACGGGGGTACAATTAGATGCTACATATGATTTTAGAATTTGACAAATCACTGCAGTGTTTATATATAGACACACACACACACACTACATGATACAGTTGCCTGATCTATTGATTATGTATTGATTCCCAATTAGCATTCTGCGGTTTGGCAGGGTCCTGGCTTAAGATCAGACCCAGAATGATTAGAGTTGTTACTATGATGAGAACCCCGATTGTGCATGGGAGAGACACTCCCATTTAGGAAAGGCCTTTTGACCTTGTAATATTTTCATTAGCACAGTTAGCAAATTAACAAGCACTCCAATCCAGCAAAGAAGGCAGAGATCACACAAAATGGTCCTGACGTCTCTCGTCAGATCATTCGTATACTCACACTATCCCTTTTGGAGACCTATGATGGATGAGCCAGGTGACCCACGAGTGGTCTTATTTCTGCATGCCATGAAGATCCCAAAGGCATAGGGTTACCAGGTTAACATTAGGATTACCAGGTGTCTGGTTTTCAACTGGAACACCCGGTTGAAAAGGCACCCTGGCAGCTCCGGTCAGCAGTGTTGAGTGCCCAGGATGGATCTGTGTGGAGGAGGAATCAGGGTTGTGCAGTGAAGTAGGCTGGTGTCTGTAGGCCCCTGCCTTATTTGCTGCAGAAATTGGAAGGTGTGGAGTGAAGGAGGCAAAGACTGAAGGACGAGGAAGGTGGGTCTCCTGTTTAAAGTCCTAGACTGTGATCAGAATATGTCCCAGATCAACCCTGTTATTTTTGTGCAAAAGAGAAGCAAGAGCGGCTAGTGACTGAGGGCCTGAAATCCCCGAAAAAATGTGTGAACACAAATATTTGGTTTGATAGAAAAACAGAAAAGCAAGTGTGAGGCAAGAACTGGCTGATCATTGGCTGCCGGGCCCTAGGAGAAGGCCCAGAGTTTTCTAATGATCAATGGGAGATGAGTGGTTTATTGTGAGGGCTGATTATCAGCTCCTGATGATTATGGCAGAAGCAGAACTAGGAGACAGGACGCAGCCGTCTAAGCAGGGGAGAGAACAATCAGAGCTCCTACTTAAAGGGGGCAGGATCATTCCATTCCCAAACATAGGCACTGTCACACCAGTTCATGGAAGAAACATGTAGCCAGCTAGAAGGCCTTCTCAAAGAGAGTGTAGAAACAGCCCTACTTGGCCTTCTCAAGCTGCGGGGAGGCCATGTATGTTCTGAGTTACTGCTGGAATAGGAAAAGGGCAACACTTATTGAGTGGGCTTGTGTGATGTTGTTCTGTGCTGGGATTTTAACCCCTTCAGGAAACCGGTGAATTTTGCTACCAGAGGTGAGAAAAGCTGCCCAGTTACTCCCACCTCCTTTCTGTGAGATGACACCAGAGTGTGTCATTTTCAAAGTGCCTACAGAAAAGTTCGAACTGTGCTTCAGTCCACATCTAAATTACCCGATCATACTGAATCACAGCATTTAGCAAAGAAAACTGCCGGATGAGCCAATTCTGCCGGCCTTTCAGAGACTTAGCTCGCTTCCTGACTCCTGCATGTATTCCCCATGTAGTTCCAGTTCCTTTGTAGAAGAAATCTCCTTCTTTGCACATATACATTTATTTCAAGCACACACCTCCTAAGATCTCCTTATTTCCTACCTGCCACCAATCCATATGAAGTCAGTGAGGGTTTGTGGAGGTATAGGATCTACACACATCATTTACCCTGAGGGGTCTGGGCTTCAAGGAGGTTTTAAAAGAAAACAAAAAACACTTCCATTATCACACAAACAAATATACCTCTACCTTCCAGGTGCTGAAATGCCTGCACTCCTGCCTCTATTCCAGCTAAAATCAAATCAGGGGGACGATCACACCAAACTTGCCCTAACACGTAGGTTCACTTCAATATAGAATGCAATATTTTTCTTGTGCATTTCTTTTGTGGAGAAAGGTGCTACACACCTTTATGCAAAAAGACTATTGGCACAATACTAAATTATTCTCCTCACAGACATGCCCATGTGAGAATGGCTGAACATTCTCATAGCATTTAGCATAGAGATGCCAATTGTGGCTTCATAGTGAAATCTGATTTGAGTTTTGCACATAAAATAGGGCTTTCACCTCCTTGTTAGGTAAAAGAAATACACTGTATCGGCCCCAAAATTGCAGCACTTACTCTCTGGGCACAATGAATTTTCCGAGAATTTACAAGTAAATGGATTCATTCATTTATGAGTTAAAATTAATTAATCGGTCCTTTAAGAAATTTTTGTCCGTAATGATCTTAATAATGATATAATGCATTCTTCAAACTTCCCGTATTTTAAAAGTCACTGAAATCTTCAGCAGAGGCTACATTTGAATAAATATTTTTAAGATTATTGGTCATTTTCCCCTGTAAGCTAAGGTGTAGAAATAACATTGGGCACCTATAGAATGTTAACTCTGCCCTGGAGTGATACCATAATGAAAATAAATCTCATGTGTCTTTAAGCATCAGATTAATCCCATATGGGGCCACAGATGATGTCCTATCAGATGGAGCTTGATCCTAAAAGGGGCTAAGCATTCAGGTGTGGTCCAGGAAAGCACTGATGCACATACTTAACTTCAAGCATGCGAACAGCCCCACTGTAGCCCAGGGGACTATTCACACGCGTTAGGTTAAGCACATACTCAAGTTCTTTCCTAAACTGGGGCCAGTAGTCAGGGGCTGGCTCCAGCACCATGTGGGAGCCAGCCAAAACTACTGTGTGTGGTTACTACAGGGCAGAGTTAAGGTGGTTGGAGACTATTGGGGGATATTATCCATATCACATATTGTTCGCTAGCTGTGCCTTTCCATATCACAGCAGGTTTGGATTCACCTTAACTCTTTCTTGGGTTTATAATGCATGTTTCTGAGCTAATTATGACATCCCTGTAGTATATTTTCTCAATATGTACTCTCAGCCTTAACTGGATCTTCATATAAGAGCATAAGAATGGCCATACTGGGTCTGACTAAAGGTCCATCAAGCCCAGTATCCTGTCTTCCGACAGTGGCCAAAGCCAGGTGGCCCAGAGGGAATGGACAGAACAGGTAATCATCAAGTGATCCACTTGCCACTTCCCCGCAGCCCTAGCACTCTCTCCGCCCTTGTATCAGGGGCTCAGTCTGGCTGCGGTTAGCCAGGAACTCACTCATGCTCCCCTGACCCCGCCCAGCACTGCTTTGACCATGATGCTGTCTCTTTCCCCTCCTTCAGGGCAGCCAGTTCTCCCTCCTCAAACTCCAGGGAGTGACTGAAGCTGCTCTGTTCAGCAGCCCTTCTTATATGGCCCAGCCTGGCCCTGATTGACTCTCTCTCTAAAATCTTCTCCCAATTCACTGTCTCTACAAGCCCTTTCCTAATTGTCTGCCTCCTGTGCAGCCTCCCTGGGGCTGCTTTAACCCCTCTTCTGCCACATAGCCATTGATGGGCCTATCCGCCATGAATTTATCTAGTTCTTTTTTGAACCTGTGATAGTCTTGGCCTTCAAAACATCCTCTGGCAAGGAGTTCCACAGGTTGACTATGCATTGTGTGAAAACATATTTCCTTTTGTTTGTTTTAAACCTGCTGTCTATTAATTTCATTTGGTGGCCCCTAGTTCTTGTGCTATGAGAAGGAGTAAATAACACTTCCTTATTTACTTTCTCTACACCAGTCATGATTTTATAGACCTCTATCATATCCCCCCTTAGTTGTCTCTTTTTCCAAGCTGAAAAGTTCCAGTCTTATTAATTTCTCCTCCTACGGCAGCCGTTCCATACCCCTAATCATCTTTGTTGCCCTTTTGTGAACCTTTTCCAATTCCAATATATCTTTTTTGAGATCGGACGACCACATCTGCATGCAATATTTAAGATGTGGGTGTACCATAGATTTATATAGAAGCAATATGATATTTTCTGTCTTATTATCTATCCCTTTCTTAATGATTCCCAACATTCTGTTCACTTTTTTGACTGCCGCTGCACATTGAGTGGTTGTTTTCAGAGAAATATCCACAATGACTCCAAGATCTCTTTCTTGAGTCAGCTAATTTAGACCCCATCATTTCATATGTATAGTTGGGATTATGTTTTCCAATGTGCATTACTTTGCATTGATCAACATGGAATTTCATCTGCCATTTTGTTGTTCAGTCACCCAGTTTTGTGAGATCCCTTGGTAACTTTTCGCAGTCTGCTTTGGACTTAACTATCTTGAATAGTTTTGTATCATCTGCAAATTTTGCCACTTCACTGTTTACCCCTTTTTCCAGATCATTTATGAATATGTTAAATAGGACTGAGCCCAGTACAGACCCCTGGGGGACACCACTATTTACCTCTCTTCATTCTGAAAACAGATAATTTATTCCTACCCTTTGTTTCCTATCTTTTAACCAGTTACCAATCTATGAGAGAACCTTCCCTCTTATCCCATGACTGCTTACTTTGCTTAAGAGCCTTTGGTGAGGGACCTTGTCAAAGGCTTTCTGAAAATCTAAATACACTATATCCACTGGATCGCTTTTGTCCACATGCTTGTTGACCCCCTGAAAGAATTCTAGTAGATTGGTGAGGCATGATTTCCCTTTACAAAAACCATGTTGACGGTTCCCCAACAAATTATGTTCATCTATGTGTCTGACAATTTTGATCTTTACTACAGTTTCAACCAGTTTGCTCAGTACTGAAGTCAGGCTTACCAGCCAGTAATTGCCGGGATCATCTCTGGAGCCCTTTTTAGCTATCCTCCAGTCATTTGGTACAGAAGCTGATTTAAATGATAGGTTACAGATGACAGTTAGTAGTTCTGCAATTTCACATTTGAGTTCCTTCAGAACTCTTGGGTGAATCCTGTCTGCTCCTGATGACTTGTTACTGTTTAGTTTATCAATTTGTTCCAAAACCTCCTCTAATGATACCTCAATCTGGGACAGTTTCTCAGATTTGTCACCTAAACAGAATGGCTCAGGTTTTGGAATCTCCCTCATATCCTCAGCCGTGAAGACCGATGCAAAGAATTCATTTAGTTTCTCCACAATGGCTTTATCATCCTTGAGTGCTCATTTAACATCTCTATCATCCAGTGGCCCCACTGGTTGTTTAGCAGGCTTCCTGCTTCTGATGTACTTACATTTTTTTTTTGCTATTACTTTTTGATTCTTTGGCTAGCTGTACTTCAAATTCTGTTTTGGCCTTCCTAATTATATGTTTACACTTAGCTTTTCAGACTTTATGCTCCTTTCTATTTTCCTCACTAGGATTCAACTTCCACTTTTTAAAGGATGCCTTTTTGCCTCTCACTGCTTACTTTACTTTGTTATTTAGCCATGGTGTCTCTTTTTTGGTTCTCTTACTATGTTTTTTAATTTGGGGTATACATTTAAGTTGAGCCTCTATTATGGTGTCTTTAAAAAGTTTCCATGAAGCTTGCAGGGATTTCACTTTTGGTGCGGAACCTTTTAATTTCTGTTTAACTCCTCATTTTTGTGTTGTTCCCCTTTCTGAAATTAAATGCTACAGTGTTGGATTCCGGTGGTGTTTTCCCTGCCACGGGAATGTTAAATTTAATTATATTATGGTCACTATTACTAAGCGGTCCAGATATATTCACCTCTTGGACCTGATCCTGTGTCCACTTAGGACTAAATCAAGAATTGCCTCTCTCTTGTGGGTTCCAGGACCAGCTGCTCCAAGAAGCAGTCGTTTAAGGTGTCAAGAAACTTTATCTCTGCATCACGTCCTGAGGTGACATGTACCCAGTCAATATGGGGATAGTTGAAATCCCCCATTATTATTGAGTTTTTTATTTTAATAACCTCTCTAATCTCCCTGGGCATTTCACAGTCACTATCACCATCCTGGTCAGGCGGTTGGTAATATATCCCTACCGCTATATTCTTATTATTTGAGCATGGAATTACTATCCATAGAGATTCTATGGTACAGTTTGGTTCATTTAACATTTTTACTTCATTTGACTATGCTTTCTTTCACATATAATGCCACTCCCCCAACCTCACCAGCATGACCTGGTCTGTGCTTCCAATATATTTCGTACCCTGGTATTACTGTGTCCCATTGATTATTTTCATTCCACCAAGTTTCTGTGATGCCTATTATATCAATATCCTCATTTAATACGAGGCATTTTAGTTCACCCATCTTATTATTTAGACTCCTAGCATTGGTCTATAAGCACTTTAAAAACTTGTCACTTTTTAGCTGTCTGCCATTACATGCTGTAATTGAATGGGACTTTTTTTCATCTGACTGTTTCTCTTCAGATCCCATCCATATTTTATCATCTTCCATCCTCTCCTCCTTACTAGGACATAGGGGATCTCCATTTATAGATCCTCCCATAAGGGATGTCCGAACCACATGCTCCTCCGCACCTGTCGGCTTTCCCCAGCCCGTAGTTTAAAAACTGCTCTACAGTCTTTTTAATTTTAAGTGCCAGCAATCTGGTTCCATTTTGGTTTAGGTGGAGCCCATCCTCCTTGTATAGGCTCCCCCTTTCCCAAAAGTTTCCCCGGTTCCTAATAAATCTAAACCCCTCCTCCCTACACCATCGTCTCATCCATGCATTGAGATCCTGCAGTTCTGCCTGTCTAACTGGCCCTGCGCGTAGAACTGGAAGCATTTCAGAGAATGCTACTTTAGAGGTCCTGGACTTCAGTCTCTTACCTAGCAGCCTAAATGTGGCCTCCAGGACCTCTCTCCATCCTTCCCAATGTCATTGGTACCTACAGGTACCACGACCACCTGCTCCTCCCCAGCACTACACGCAAGTCTATCTAGTTGTTTCAAGAGATCTGCAACCTTCGCACCAGGCAGGCAAGTCACCATGCGGTTCTCCCGGTCATCACAAACCCAGCTATCTATGTTTCTAATGATTTTTCAGATTCATATGATTTTTGTCTGGGAATAATAAGCCAGTGTGTGATTTCTTCAGTGATATTACAGAACTCAACTACTCGCTACTCTATTCTGCTTAAAATAAATGTTTCTCTCTCAGGGGTGCCCCTGAGTTTAGATCCTTTTTATCTTCTGTCTCCATGGAGACAGTTGTGGATTAATTTTTATTATTGTACATCATGCACATGGGAAATGCTGAATCACGAAAGCATAAACAGTGCTCACGAAGTTAAAGAAACCAGTCTCCTGGGACAGCCTTCCCCTTTCCTTCCATGTGCCTCAAGTCTGAGTGAGTTCCCCCTACTTTGGCTTTTAAAACTACAGCTGTATAAGCAGTGTGCATTTTGTGTGCGTCCACACAGGGACGCTCGGTGCTGGCAGCAAGTCCCTGATGCTTGTGGAAGATGGAGGCAGGCGGAATGCCTCTGCGGATGCTGGGGAAGCATGCCAGGAACATGCTACTACAGGTTGTAAAAGATGCTGCACTCCCTAAGCCTCCTGCAGTGTTGGCTTCAGGGTGCCTGGAGGAGGGTGAAGTGACTGCCATGGACTCCCCCGCCACCTCCAGTCTGGAGGCTTTGATGCCGTTCTGACTTCTCTTCGCCCGGGCTCAGGAAGCACCGGTGCCTGGATTCTGGCTGCCTCCGGCAAAGGTTGTGTGTGTGAAGATCTCCCTGTGCCCACCCCACTGGAGATCTGACCAGCCACGGCCAGAATGTGGTTCATTGGTGCCAGTGGACTGAGAGAGCTGCTCGGTCCAGGGCAGGGCTTTGCCAGCTGTTTCCTGCGATGGTGGGAAGTAGCGAACAGACTGCCCAGGAGTGGATCGAATAGTGGCTGAAGGAACGGGAGTGGGGATGCAAGGAGCCCACCAGGCCAGCACAGAAATGGATTTTTTCTGAATTTTAAACTCTCTGCACTGGGCAGTGCCCATGGCATGGCTGGGCTCACAGGCACTGGCAGGGGACAGGGGATGGATCACTTGTTGAATATCTGTTCTGTTCATTCCCTCTGGGGCACCTGGCATTGGCCACTGTTGGCAGACAGGATACTGAGCTAGATGGACCTTTGGTCTGACCCAGTCTGGCCGTTCTTATGTTCTTATGACTGCAGTTGTGTAGGAGGCAGGCAAGGAGGCTCAGGCTTCAAGGGCTCTCTGAGATCACTTGGCTCTCAAACGAGGCTCCTTCTCCATGGAGAAGAAAGGAAGGAGCTGAAGTCAGCAATGTGACCTCAGCAGCATTCGTCCCTGTGTCCTTGACCCACCTGCTCGCAGTCAGACTCTGGGCAAGGGCCTAGGCTAGGGTTGGAATGGGTCTCCAACGGCCCAGCTAGGTCCCAGCACCTCCTTCCCTTTCTCCCTAGCACCATGAAACAGCTGAGCCGACGCTGCTGGCTCTGCTGTGGAAGGTATTGAGAGTGACACAGAGAATGTATGACACGATAGGTTAGTTTCGATTTGCTCCCAACGAGCACGCTTTCCAGAGCACACCTGCATAGTTCATTCAAGCTAAACAACTGTGGGGAAAAAGAGAGTGTCAATTCTTGCTTTTCTTTTATTTGCCAGTGCCAGCGGAAAGTGCCAATATTTCACACCTTCTCCAGATTCCCGGCACCCTGCGCTCGTTCGGAATACCGAGAATTCAGACCAGACTGGTCTGTCTAAATTAACAGAGGCCAGGGTGATTTTTGCAGGGCTGCAGACAGTGGAATTTGGGAAACGATTCCTTTGGTTTCCCAATGAGTATGGTTCAAAGGGCACCTCAGCTTACAGTCAGACTTTTGTCTGAAAGTTTGTTGCCCGCTACTGTTAAAAGCAACTCCTATGGTGTGGCTGAAAAAGAGTAGGGAAATCTATATTGTTCAGTTTGTTCCTTGTATTTGAAAACACGTTTTGTTAATGCTGAGCATAGCAACGCTTAAATACCTTTAAAAATCTGGGCCTTTGTTTGATTCCCTTCTGTTTTGTGGGTCTTGCACAACCATAGCAGTGGAGAGAAACGTCCTTTAGAAATCGGAAAATGTGACTGTACAGCCACGGCAAATGGAAAGGGGACCCCAAGATTTAACGTATTTTATCAAACTGGCTAGATTGCAAGTTGATGGCACCAGTCTTTAGAGACTGAGCTTTTCTTTCAGCCCGCTGTACAGACCCCATGGCTTGATTTTTATACACAGGCAAAAAAAAAAATGAGGTTCAAGCTAAGCTTGCCCAGCTATGACACCAGTCATTTGGAAAGTGCCTTTCAAAGAACGGTGCATATTAAACAAAGCCAGACCTTTGGACAGTCCCTCTCAAGTGTAGCCTCAAACTCTGCAAAGCCGGGCTGCCCAGAGGGAGGAAGTGGGGACAAAAGGGGCCATTTGCTGCAAACCACCACTGGTGGAGTCTGAGAGTGGCATTGCAACTTGGTGCATGGGGGCCACTCAAACTGGGCCCTGCCAAATTTGAGCGCATGCCAGTCCCATGAACTAGGTCACAACATCACTCATTCAGATGTGGTCCAGCTGTTTCGCTATCCACAGAGGGGTGATCTGGCCAAACCCGAGTGGCGCTGTGACCCAGTGCACCTGGTTACAATGCCCGGAGCAGGGAGCTGGCTTTAGCCCTGCAGGATAGGAGCCGCTGCTGTGGGATGTGTGTGTGGCAGGCTCAATCGCCTTCAACTCCCCCCAGCTCCAAGCCCCAGTTTCAGATTTTGCCTCGAGGTCCCCAAAAACCTGCTGGAAAGGATGGACAAGCACAGTAAAGTCACTCATACAACCTTGTCTTTGCATTTTCGTCTTCCCCCACAGAGCAGCTGTGCTCTAGGTGCTACCACTGTACAAATAATGATAGGAGAGCAGGGAGCAACCACTGCTTGTAGGCTGTTTAACATTCTCCCTTGCAGACGGTGCCTCCAGCCTTTTCTGTGAGGTGCTCTCACACTGCCCCTATTTAGAGCAGGCCTCAGCTGCAGAAGGGCTTTCCCTGTTCCAGGAAATTCCACCGAGCCTTTGCTGAGACAGAAAATGTTAGAAATGGCCCTTGCTTTTCGTGCTATGCTGCTCCTAGTAGCGATGGGAGAGATGAGAGATCACAGTAAGTGACATTATCAGCTATGGCACCAGAAATGACCGTGACCCAAGCTCTTTCCTTTCCACCATCTACTTTTCATGATTTATACTGGAATACTCCTGTAATTAGACTAAACAAAGTGTAAGGGTTTACAATATATTGCAGCTCATTAGTCTAATTAAAAGTAGTAGTGTAACACACACAATGAAAAGTAGAACTGCTGGAAAATATCGTCATATTTGATTATATTAAAAGGAAACAGTTTAAACATTCCGTAAGTACTTATTTCCCAAACTTTAAGGCATAATGTTCTTTTTGTGTTAAAAATTCAAGAGATGAACCATAACCATATGCAAATGTCATTTTTCTGTGCAGTTAGCAATTAGAAATAGTAAATAAAGAATGTACACTAACACAAAAATACTATGCTGGTGATAATTCTTGATAAATACTTTGTGATTTTTTGGGGCTGCAAAGAATCATATATTTATCCTTTCGATTTCTGGAAAGCCTACTTGTTCTGAAACTGTGCCATCGTTACACTCACTCCAATGTTGTTCACTTTTAATCCAAGTTACATAGTAATTAGAGCTAGACCGAAAACCAAACTTCTGTTTTGCAAAAAAAATTCAAGGTTTTGAGATTTGTTTTTGTTCAGCATTGGAATGAAATTTACAGCTTTCAAACATTTTCGTGAAAAAATGTGAGAAAGAGGTACCCATCCCTAAACAGTCAATAGCTTGCTGGTTAGGGCATTCACCTGGGCTAGGGAAGACCTAGGTTTAAGTCTCTGATCTGAATTAGACAGAATAAGGCTTTAAATCTGCATACCAGCTGAGTGAACTAAGCCCTGGTTTGTTGGCTGCTCTGGGATGGAGCTCTCTCTGACCAGAAATTCGAAAGACTGATACCCCAAAGTTTCAATGAATTGGCATTTTCCAACAAAAAGCATAGTAAAAAAATTCCCTCAAAGCTGTCTTAGTGACCAGTATACATAGTATTGCCATAATGAAAAATCATAACTTCAATTAACATCTGATTTTGTATCTATAACTACTTGTTTTTTTTCAAGCTGATCATCAATTTTGTTTTTTCTCAGATTAGCATCAGACCTGCCTATTGGTAACCAAACACAAGGAGGTGAATCTCTAGTGGAAATAGCACAAGCCATAAAACCATTACACCGATTCAGGGGTTCATAGAATTTAAGACCATCAGTACGGACCATTAGATCATCCAGTCTGATCTCGTGTATCCGCAAGCAATTACCGTATACACTCGTTCATAAGCCGAATATTTTTTGTAAAAAAGTGACGCATCAAAGAGCGGGGGTCGGCTTATAAACGGGTCTACACCAAAATTTGATGATTTTAAACTCTGTGGAATCATTGAATTGGATATCTAATACATTGTCCTTTTGTTTACCTGGAGCGTCTGCAGGCGTGGAGCCCCTCGGCTCCCAGTGTCTGTGGTTTGCCGTTCCCAGCCAATGGCAAACCGCGGACACTGGGAGCTAAGGGGCTCCGTGCCTGTGAACGCTCCAGGTAAACAAAACATCCAGGCCCGCTAGCGGCTTACCCTGATGGGCCAGGAGCCAAAGTTTGCCAACCCCTGAAATATAGGGTCGGCTTATGAACGGGTCATACAATTTTTGCTATTTTTACCTAACCATCTTGCGGGGTTGGCTTATAAACGAACGGGCTAATGAACGAGTATATACGGTAAATTTCAGCCAATTACCACTATACTGAGCGGAACAGCTGGTGTTTGATTGAAGCATAACTTTCAGCAATGCATCCAGGTTTGATTGGAAGACACCAAAAGATGCAGAATCCACCACTTCCCTTGGTAGCTTGTTCCCCTGGTTAATCACCCTCATTCAAAATTGTGTGTGATTTCTAATTTGAAGGTGTCTGGCTTCAGCTTCCTTCCATGTGTTCTTGTTCTGCCTTTCTCTGCTAGAGTCAAGAGCCCTTGGGTGCCCAGTGTTTTCGCCCCAGGAAGGCACTTATATACCGTGATTAATCTTCTTTATGATAAGCTAAACAGATTGAGCTCTTTATGTCTCTCACTGCAAGGACTTTTCTCCACCACCCCAGATCATTCTGTGGCTCTTTTCTGCCCCTCTCCAATCTTTCAACATCACTAAAAAAATGTGGCCCCCAGAACTGTTTGCAATATTCGAGTCTCTGTCTCGCCAGTGCCATGTACAGAGGTAAATCACCTCCCGCCTGACTGCTCAGGACTCCCCCTTTACACATCCCAGGATCGCATTAGCCCTTTCTGCAAGATGATTGCTCTGGGAGCCCAGGCTGAGTTGCTTTCCACTATGACTCTGGTCTGGTCTATACTACCCGCCTGAATCGGCGGGTAGAAATCGACTTCTCGGGGATCGATTTATCGCGTCCCGTTGGGACGCGACAATCGATCCCCGAATCGGCGCTCTAACTCCACCAGCGGAGGTGGTAGTAAGCGCCGCCGACAAAAAGCCGCAGAAGTCGATTTTGCCGCCGTCCTCACAACGGGGTAAGTCGGCTGCGATACGTCGAATTCAGCTACGCTATTCACGTAGCTGAATTTGCGTATCTTAAATCGACTCCCCGCTGTAGTGTAGATGTACCCTCTGTCACGGTATTCTGGGTGCAATGCATACCAGTGAGGGGTTTGTCACCACTCAACCTGCAGCTCTGGGTGCTTCTTAGTGCTTTGCTGCTGTAGTGCCCAGCCTGGGACCCCCACAGCCAACCTACCAGCATGCAGGTCACACCCTGATTGTGGGTGTGTGAGAGACTGTCCTGGTTCAGCAGCTCTAACCCCAGTAGCCTGTTTAGTATATGGAGCTATACCTATCTCATAGAGCTGGAAGGGACCTTGAAAGGTCATTGAGTCCAATCCCTTGCCTTCACTAGCAGGACTAAGTACTGTCCCCAACAGTGTCCCTCCCTCTCCCTAAATGGCCCCCTCAAGGATTGAACTCACAACCCAGTGCTCAAACCACTGAGCTTTCCCTCCCCCTGTCTACAGCCCCACTCTGCCTTCCACCAGCCTCGGTTACAACCAGCAAGCTGACCCCAAAAACAACCCCAGTGCCAAATTTCCCCCCAAACCATGTGCCCTGAAGTGGACAGCTCTCACCTGGACCACTCAGAGAAATAATAAAGTTTGTTGCTCCATTAAAGACATAAAAGCACATCACAGCTTATTAACCTAACTGGGGTAAATGCACCCTTTCCTGCAAACAGCCCTGGGTTAGTGTATCATAAAAATAAAACAAATTTATTAACAACAAGTGAAGCGATGCCAATTAAAAGGAACAACGTTAGGAATGGTTACAAGTTAAAAAAAAGTGAAAACACACACTTAAAAGTCTGGAACTTAATCTAGCACGGTGCAGGCTTTGTTCAAGCTGGTTTCTCTCATCAATCTTCCTTCTTCCCAGCCATGGCTGTCTTTCTCCCAGTCAGGACCTTTCACAGACGCACAAGGGGCTGGTTTCCCTTGTCTTCCTAGAGGAGAGATCTTTGCCTAAGCTGGTTTCTTACTATATTCAATTCCAGAGACTTCAACTGCCCCCAACCTCTTGGCTAAAGGACCCATCTTCCTCAGCTTGCAAGACCTCTCTTTCCTTGTGTCTGTCTTGGGCTGGATGCAAAAATGGCTTCTAACCTTGCTTCTGTCTTCCAAAGGTCAGAGACCTTGTTTCAAGAGGCCAGATGATCTCATGCTGTTCTTCCCTTCCCGTGGGCTTCCCATCCTCCTGCTGATTTCTATGGAAACGGAGCTTCCATTGTTTGTGGTCACACCTTGTTTAATTTCATTGGAGACAGGTAGATAGATGGCTGTGATGTTCCCTCCTGTCTGGGAGAGACCTGTTTCTCCCTTTGTTTGGGCACAGACTGCAAAGCCTAATATCCATAATTCCTTACACAGTGTTAATGCAAACACTGTACACTGATATTAATCACCAGTTTGTCACAGGCTTTCATACTCGATACACTTTTATAACACAGCAATACTGTATACAATTAGGTGAGTCAATTGCTTATCACTCAAGGTTCAGACCCCCTGTCTTTATAGCCCAGATAAAGTTTCTCTTCCCTGCTGGAAGCTGTCTCCTGCTCTGTTTCTTAGCTTGCTAGCTTTATTTCCGTAGTATGTAAATACGCTGGGTGGTAACATCGGGGCGGCTGTGTGTTTCTGAGGGTGGTAAGAGACAGAGTGAGCAGGACAGCAGTGAAGCAGGTGGACAGCAGAATGAATTTGATTTGACTGGAGAATGAGCAAGGCACAGACAAGAGCAGGTCTGATCTCTTTGACGCTAAGCATTGGAGAGCAAACCGCCATGAACCGCTGAATATGGGGCCTGGGAAGTGGATTTGGAAAACCAGCGCCTTTCTGTAAGAAGAGCACAGAGAATCAAAGTGGGTGTATGTGAAAGAGTTCAGCAGTTACCACTTTAAAAATAATGAGGAGTCCAGTGGCACCTTAAAGACTAACAGATTTGATGCATCTTGATTCAGTTGAATCAAGTTGATGTATTCAGTTAATGTGTTCAGATCTGATGCATCTGAAGAAGAGGTTTTTTTACCCACGAAAGTTTATGCCCAAATAAATCTGTTAGTCTTTAAGGTGCCACCGGACTCCTCATTGTTTTTGTAGATACATGTACATGTTTTCATGTACATGTTTTCACAGTAGCTATTAGCACAAGTATATTTTTAAAGTGTCAAGTATCAGCGGCTACCCCCTGATACTTGACACTTTAAAAATATACTTGTGCTAATAGCTACTGTGAAAACATGACGCTCTGGATTAGTCACCCCACTTAAAGTCTCTGATGGCCCTTCTGAAACCTGCTTTTAATAGCATAGCCTGTTCATGCAGGGGGAATATTATTAAAAGAGTCAATAGACAGACCAGTGTCCAGAGAAATGCAGCCTGCAGTGTCAAGAACCATAGCTTTACATCACGGCTACTTCCTGGTTGTTTATGTCTAAAGGAGCTTCTGAGCAGGGCTTTGGAGCTGTGCTCCGGCTCCGCTCCAGCTCCAGGCAAAAACCTTCAGCTCCACTGCTCCGGAGCTGCTCCGCGCTCCAGCTCCGGGCTCCGCTCCAAAGCCCTGCTCCTTAGGGATTTAAAGTTCAGCAGCATGGGAGCCGCTCCTGGTAAAATGAAACATCTCTGCCTGCCGCTTAAGTCTGCATCTGCTGGGCTGCTTTAAATGATTTATAAAGGAATAAAATGGTAGGTTTTTAGCCCCTGAAGAGAGATCACCTGAAAGGACGGTGGCGTGCCGTACCACCTCTCTGATGCGAGTTCGCAGCTAAGTGCATGACAGTGGCAGTGTGAAGCAGGGCCAGTGGGTTGGCCTAAATGGGTGCAACTCTAGAATTTTGTGAGGGATCATTTGAAAACTCATGATTTGCTGAACATCATTGTCCTGGTAAAGTATGTGTGGCCATATCGTATAAGATTCTACTATGTGATATTACTGGGGCATGTTTGGGAGGGCAGTCACAAACCAGTTCCCCAGTGCCTGAGCCAGGTGTTGACAAGATCAAATGGCCCACCACCTGATTAAGTGGCCACTCTTTGGCAGAAGAGCAGGTATGAGTTCAAAAAAGAACTAGAACTAGATAGATTCATGGAGGATAGGTCCATTAATGGCTATTAGCCAGGATGGGCAGGGGTGGTGTCCCTAGCCTCTGTTTGCCAGAAGCTGGGAATAGGCGACAGGGGATGGATCACTTGATGATTACCTGTTTTGTTCGTTCCTTCTGGGGCACCTGGCATTGGCCATTGTCAGTAGACAGGATACTGGGCTAGACGGACCTTTGGTCTATGTATGGCCATTCTTATGTTCTAAAAAAATCTACATTTTGACAAAGAAACAGCTTAAGGTTCCTGCCCACACTGACTTTCTGTCTCCTGAACCTCAGCTGGAGAAGAAAGTGCTATAAGAGGAGAAAGCAAACACCTCAAGTTCTCTCTCCCTTGCTACAACGGCATCAACAACACTTGAAGAAGAAAGGAAGCAGCACTGGGGTGGTGGTGGTGGTGGGGAGCAGGGGGAGATCCTGACAAAGGATTCAGCCAATGAGACTGCTGGAACATGCCGTGAGAGAGACCTTTGCTTTGAAATCACTTAGCTTGTTAAGTTAGGTGCTAGTTGCACTTTACCTTTCATTTCCCTGTAACCAATTCTGACTATCACACCTCATTACATGTAGTCACCTAACATTGATCGTTCTGTAATTAATACATTTGTTTTATTATTTTATCTAAACCAATGTGTGTTTGGATTGAAGAGTTTGGGAAAGTCCATCTGGGATAACAAGATTTGTGCATACCATTTTCGATTAATGAAATGACAGACTTTCTATGAGCTAGCATTGCCCAGCAGGGTGCTGGGCAGTACGAGACACACATTTCTGGGGGAAAGTCTGGGACTGGGAGTTTGCTGGCGTTGCCTGCAGTGTAATTCATGAGTGGCTGGCTCTAGGTTGGAGAATTGAGGGGACACAGCTTCCAGCAGCCCAGGCTGTACCCTGGGAAATGTCCCAGGGATGGATTGGGTTACGAGTGAAGGGGGGTGGAATTGACTGAGAATGAGCATGTTGGTGACTTGGCTGATGTGCCCCAGTGCCCTGTTCTGGAGGGGGAGGGGGCCCTTTTTCTTCCCTCTTCCCCACCAGCTTCCCTTATTCCTCCACAAAACACTTCTGTGACGCCTCCGAGCAGGTCTGAAAACACGCTCAGCCTGCAGGCACCGATTGCTACCTGCAGCCCCACCTACCTCTGAGCAGTCCTAGTGTGAATGCACTATGACACACGCTGCAGGCCCCTTCCTAAGAGCTCTGTGGAGCTCAAAAGCTTGTTTCTTCCACCAACAGAAGCTGGCCCCGTAGAAGACCTTGTCTCCATATTAACCATGAAATACAAATAGCTGTAGTGAGCACAGGTCTTGAACCCTCAGCCACAAGGGACTTAGACACCAATAAGTGCTAAATTGCCACCCACTGCCCTTTTAGCAACTGCTAGACCTGCAAACTCAACGCTGGCAGAGGACACCAGTCCTAGGTGCTGATTCGTGGAACTTCAGGGATCCTGATTGGTTCCCTGCTTTTATTTAAACCAAGCCGAGGAACGGGGAGCTGTCTATGCAACTGGGTTTCTCCGGCTTAGGACCCACTCCTGCTGCCAGACCCTACCTGCCTCCTGACAGCAGACTCAGTCTACCCTCTGGCCTGTCTTGGTCTCTGACCTCCTGGTATCTGATCCCTCCTGGCTCCCAACTTGCACTCAGACCACCTGTGTTTTGAGTGATGATTGATTGGCATGGAAATGCTTGTAAATAAATAAAAATGCAGTTAAAAATAAAACATAGGCTAATAAAATGAAGATTTTTCTCCTCAGAGAGCTTTGTGTGTGACAGTCCCCTGGTTGGGCTTCCCCGGCTCCATGGGCACAATGACATGTTTGGGAATGTTCAGTGATCTGAACAGCTTTCCATGCTTCGACCTTCTTGAGGAATTGAGAATAGTCTCCGTTTGCATTCCCAGACCACATTCTGATGATAAGATTTGTTGTGGGCCTAACAATAAACTTTTGGATAGTGTTGAAATGTCAAAAGACCGGTGAGATCTCAGAAAGTCCTGTCCTGGGTATTCCTTGTAAAGTATTTAGGATAGAGAGGTATGATGGCTTATAGTTAAGGCATATGCCATCTTTATTTGCTTTAGAAACAGTATCCTCTGAAGAGTTAAGTGGACCTTTGTTGGTTTCTCAGTTACTATCTAGATACCTCTTTTCCCCAAGGCAACCAGGTGCCATTTAAAATGTTTTTTGTTCTGAAACTGGCTAAAACATGCATGGGAAAAAGTGCTGACATTTCATTTCATGGGTTACCTAGGGAGGTGGTGGAATCTCCTTCCTTAGAGGGTTTTAAGGTCAGACTTGACAAAGCCCTGGCTGGAATGATTTAGTTGGGGATTGGTCCTGCTTTGAGCAGGGGGTTGGACTAGATGACCTCCTGAGGTCCCTTCCAACCCTGATATTCTATGATTCTATGTTATTTGGAAGGGTGGGGGCTATCTTTCTTTCTTCACATCCCCCTCTGACTTCCTCCGCTTGTACTCTTTCTGATGGGTGTTTGATGTTCTCTAACGTTTAAGTTTGCTGTGTCTTGGGACAGGTTCTGCAGTGTGCCTTGGATGGTACTTCAGTGTTTGCCGCTACTGGTTCCCAGAAAACGGAAGGGCCTCAGTTAGTAACACACAAAGTGCCAATGTTTGTTAAATACCAGTAGCTCCCAGTTCCAAGTCAGGCTAGTGAGGGTGAACAGGCCTGGACTGTAGCATTCATGTTTTGTCTTAAGAACTAGGGTATATGCTGTGTAAAAAGCATTTTTTCTGCCCTCTAGCACTCAGCTTATTAACTGCTCCGGCTGCTCTATTGATTGTATTGATGGGCTGTGCATGCCCCAGTTAACTTACTGAGAGAGCAGCAAAAATAAAACAACAACAACAAAAAATAACCCCACCCCACCACAGACATAACTGAATTGTGCTTGATTGGTTCTGTCATCTCCATAATTAGATTTCTGCACCCAACAGACCTTCATTCACGTGCCCATCTAGTTCCCTTTGCAGAGGGATATATGTAGAAAGACCAACATTAGTATCACTGGTAGTCTGACTCAGAAGCATTATAGTAATAATAACCCTTCAAGTGCCAACCTCTACTCCTAACGTTCTTTTTATAGTCAGCAGACACACAGGCAGGGTCAACAGAAACTTGTAAACTGAAAAAATGGAGGTTTTCACGCTTGTATGATGAAAAACATCTGGATTAAATTGACACTCTGTACTCTTCTATTGTTACTCATTTTATTGGGATATCAATGGAGACTGTACAGAAAGAAACGTGTTAAGTAACTGGGAAAGCGGAGTTCTAAATAATTCTATCTTTCCAGATAACCAATATATGTATGTGGGAAGCTACCAATAATTGATAAGATGCAATCTGGTAGTATACTGCTAGAAACATTTCTTTTTTTTACTTTAACTTGGTTCAGTAGTTAAACAGCAATAATGCCTGAATTCTACTCTGTGATGGATGGGCACATTTTGCCAAGTGGTTCTCAAATCTGTACATTTTCATGCAGAGTAATTGACTTTACAAAACAGAGCGATATATTACAAATCGAGGGTGAGTCATGAATATTATATTGCAATGAAATCTGCCTTAAGAAGTGACCACTCAAAGAACCAACAAAGTTAGGGTGAAATCCTGACTCCCCTGAAGTCAATGGCAAAGTCCCCATTGACTTCAAAGGTGAGAAGATTTCGCCTCTGTGTCTGAACAGAAATGATCTTATAAAGGGAGAGTAGAATTATACTGGGAATGATAAGAGATAGCTTGAAGTGGTCTTTTAAGATAGGAAGTTGCCTTATAAGGAAGTCTCTTCTACATGTTCCATTGTACTTCGTTACAATGATTAGCACTTGGTATTTTTGTCTTGGACAAGATGCCTGGAGTGGGTAAAGTTAAAAATGCATCAAAACTAAGCTTTAAAGCTCACCCTGCAGTAAGAAATGTGGGGAGTGAGTAGAAGAGTTTATACCCAAAGAGGAAAACACAGCAGGGTACTCATGAAGGCCATCTTTTTGGGTTCCTTATGTTGTGACTGTGGATGAGGCAAATAGAGCTTTCGTCTCCTCAGCCATAACAACTATGAATCCAGACCAGCAAGCTCTTTGGGTTTCTGGGAGGCATCTGCTCTGCCCAATGCTTCTTTGAAATGTATTTTTCTTAACCCCCCAGGGTATTGTTGGGGATAGTCATAGAGGGAGGCCTGCAGCTCTGAGCTGAAAGGCCTCTCACCACTCGTGGTTTTCTTTTTCTTTTTTTTTTTTTTAAGATCTCTATTTCAAAAGTAGGAAATGAAAGTAAGGCATTGCAATAAAGAAATGTTAAAATTGCACCATTATCATTTAAAAAATTCAGGCACTACAGAAGTTAAGGTCCCTACAGCACTGTTAGCAGGGCCATGTGGGGCATTCGTGGCATTTTCTCATTAAATATATCTCTTCAGAATACATTATTGCTTGGTTTTGAGCTCACTGACCACAGGAAGTCCTCAGCCTTTCACTCTAACATTGGTACACTCCACCTGTCCCTCCAGCTTCTCCCATGAGTAGCTACCTAGAAGAAACTGTATTTCTCTCTAGGTGCTAATCCTTGCTAGTCAAGTTGTCCAGTGATATTGTCATATCGTCTTGTGCCAGATTGAAAAGAAGTGGGATCCAGCCCTTTTACCGTGGTCCAGCCTTTTCCTCACGTCAGTGCAATCTCCATTGGTCGGTCAGGCATCGTCTAACTAGAACTCCATCTTCCAGGATTTTGCAGGACACCTGGAAATGTATTTTGCAGTGTAATGGTTTTTGAATTGTGTGCTAACGCTTATATATGCATGGGAAAGAATCTTGGGAAGGGTTGAAGGTATAAGTGTGGAGTGAAAGATTCCTTTGCAGGTTGCAAGAGGCCGAGGGGGAGGAAGGCTAGGCTCAAAAATAAAAAGCAAAACTGCAGCCCAAAAACAATGCACACAAACAAGCTCTCTGCTGCCAAACAGGCAAAAGCTTGTAAAAAAGAAAAATTAAGCCAAACAAACCTAGCAAGGTTGCAAAACTAAACAAATTGAAAGGCCAGTAAGTTAAAAAACAACAGCCTTGCGACCCTGAAGCTGGTGTGTTTTGGTGAACCTAAGAAAGCCGCAGAAGGCCAGTTCGAACTGGTACCAAGAGCACGGGGGTGAAGGTCCCTAAACAAAAAGGCCCCCCAAAAAACACAGGGCTTAAAACCCTCCCAAGACCTAGAGCAAGTTGAAAATCAACAGCAAACCCTAAACAGCCTGTGCACAGAACAAAACTCTCATCTACCCTTCCCCCTCTTCTTCTTACATTACACCCAGGCTTGGCCAGCCTTGGGTTGTGCGTGTGTGAGTATGAAAGTGGGTTAGGGCACTAATGCTTTCTTCCTTCCTCCACGTAACATGGGGCGCACCCAGCACTCACCGCTGTTATTTAAATAATAAAGCTTTAAAACCAGTCACTTGGTGTGCTCCTTCATCTCCTCACCTAAAGATCCTGCGGCCTCAGCCTAATCACCTAAAGCCCCAGGCAAATTGGTAACATAAATCTGTCAAATGAGGTGCCTGGGTCCTTTTGAGGAGCCCATGAGTGGCCTATGTAGCTTTAGGAAACACAAGTGACTTTCCCCACGTCACGCAGGAAGTCAGAGGTGGAGCAAGAAATTGAACCGGCACCCCCTAGGCTAGCAGCCTGTCCACTGAGCTGCCCATCCACTATGCAAGCTGAGCATGTCAAACCTGCCCCTTGGCTTGTTTTTTCAGCTCCACGCTATCCAGTTGTGCTGCGGATTGCTGGGTTCTGTTCAGTGCAACACCCCAGCATGCCCCATTCTGGTGATGCCATGGTCTTCACAGAACTTCTCTGGAGCCGGAGGCTGGCCTACAGGGGGAAGGTAAGCTTTGCCCCGCATCAATAATATTGTGTCTTTAAACAGTCTGAGATTATCTTGTCTTCTGTTGGCTACCCAAGGAGATTGAAAAACAGCTATGAACAGGGCATGCGATGGCATGGAGAAGCCAGGCACCCTCCAGAGCTAGTCTGTTGCTGTATGTTGGCTCCAGGCTCAGAGTGGTTCTGTGCTGAGTTTGGATGAACCAGCAAAATGTTTGCTGGGGCTTGAGTTTGATGTGAGCCATCACACTGTGGAAGAACTGGGTGCTGTGGCCCTGAGGAAAATAAAGGTGTGTTTGTTTATATTGCACGCAGGGTGGAGTGTAGCTCTCTCTCTGTTTGGCCGAGCATTCAGTAAGTAGTTAAACAGCCCTCAGGCTTTTAGGTTAGTTTTAATCATGTGTCCAGTCTTTGGAAATGTTGGCCAGTGGCAAAATATCCTCCTGGATTTTGTGTTTCTCTCATCTCTGTTCTTGTCTCGCCCATGCTGTGCGCTTTCCACCATGTCCATCAGAGGAGTCCATTATGAGATGATAAAAAGCCAAGCTGGGGCAGGCAGGCTGGGGGTCATTCTCATCTGTTGTGCTGCTTTTGTTACTAGAGCGGGAGATCAGTTTTGGCTTCAGGCTATTCTATTGTCCAAGTTATTGACAGCCACAAATGGGCAGCGGGGCAAAATTTTCCATTAGTGAGTGGGAGGTGGGAGCATGGCCTGCTCGCTTTTCCAAAAGGGCGAGAGAGCTCTGCGAAGCAGAAATGAAACAAGTCCAGACAAATCAACTTCTCTCTCCCTCCTTTTCTGTTGATAAGCCACACTCCATAATGTCAGCCACAGGACAGAATTGACCAGGAGGACCCTGTTCTCAGATAAATGTTACTCACAACTCTGTGACAGAATGACTCTCTGCAGGGATTTCCCTACACACACCCCCCCGAATTTCCCCAACACCCCCCCCCCCAGTTTTGCGAACTAGTTACATGCAGTGTTGCCAATTTACTGATTGTTTGGAAATTTGAATTGAAATTGAAACATTAATACACACTTTAAAAGCATATAAAGTGTATCATAAAATACGTGTATCTGAAAAAAGTATAATAGATTTGAAAAGTATGAGCATAGACTAGCTTCCTTATACGGCTGTTGTTTTTTATGACAATGTCAGTGCATTCATTTCGGTGACGTTGGCCAACCTAATCATTTCAAATGATGATTTGTAAGCAAAGTCTAAATGACTCTCCCTGACAGCCAGTGATGAGCTGGGGGGAAAGGCTTCAGGACCAGATTGGATTTACATTCACACCTAATCTACCTAGGTATCCAGCAAACAGAGCTGTGTTGCCCAAGTGATAGATTTGGGTTGGGGTTGGGTAACAAATCACTTGAATGCAGGAGGGGGGGTAATGAAATGTTATTCTTATTGTATGAGTAAAGGGCAGTAGAACTGTACTTAGCCTGTGCTGATTGAGGACATCGAGAGAGGGTGGGGACAGGTGTTTTGCTTGATGGTCTGCCTGAGTCACAAGTACTATTTGACCAGCCCCTCTCCATTGTTTAAAGACAGAGGTGATTAGGCTCCATAGATCGGGGTGGGCAAACTATGGCCCGGGGGCCACATCCGGCC
Organism: Trachemys scripta elegans; assembly: GCF_013100865.1. NCBI lineage: Eukaryota > Metazoa > Chordata > Testudines > Emydidae > Trachemys > Trachemys scripta. The sequence continues at coordinate 62,094,986 of NC_048308.1, read as the reverse complement.
CTTCAGACATTTTAATTCGGCCCTCAAGCTCCTGCCGGGGAGCGGGGTCAGGGGCTTGCTCTGCACAGCTCCTGGAAGCAGTGGCACATCCACCCTGTAGGGACAGCCAGGGGGCTCTACACGCTGCTCCCTCCACAAGTGCTGCCCCCACAGCTCCCATTGGCCAGAAAACTGGGCCAATGGGAGGTGCAGGGGCGGTGCCTGCGGATGGGGCAGTACACAGAGCCACCTGGCTGCGCCTTCATAGAAGAGCCGGAGGGGGGACATGCCGCTGCTTCCAGGAGCAGCTTGAGGTAAGTGCTGCCCAGAGCCTACACCCTGACCAAGGATAACAGCGGTGAGTGTTAATGAGGCTTTTAAGAATGCTGGAGACACACCACAGTTCATGTGAACAAACATGGCTGTGGCATCATACTTTCTATTTAAGCAAGAGATACCACACACTACAAACTGGAGATCAATGTTCAGTGCATTGTCACTTGTTCATCCTGAAGTTGAACACTGGTTCCAAACAAGACCAGCAAATGCTCACTATCTTTCTGCAAGAAACTCAACTGACTGGCTAGAAGCATGTGGTGCAACAGTGAAAGACTCAACAGTTGAAAAAGTGAAGAACTCTCTCACCACATTCAAAAAATTTGCATACATGGCTGATGAATGCATTAATGCAAATGAGCATCAAGTATTAAGTCATTGTGTACGTTATCTTGATGTCAGTGGTAGGCCAGTAGATGCATTTCTAGATGTTCAAGTTATAGAAGACACAGCGGCTGCATCTGTGACAACCCACATCTTAGAAGAGTTAAATGCTTGTCAACTGGACCCCAAACAGATGGCTGCTTGTGCATCTGATGGAGCTTCAAACTTCTCTGGAAGACATGGTGGAGTACAAGCTTTGCTCAGGGAAAAGTGTAACCCTAATCTCTCCTACACACACTGCAGAAGCCATCTACTTCAACTAGCGCTAGTACGAGCTGCAGACTCTTCAAAAGACATTAAAAATGCTATACATTTAATGTCTTCATTATATTCTTTTTTTCAGCAAGAGTCCAAAAAGACTGAATATCTTGGAAAATATAGAAGATCATCTGGGACTGAAGTTCAAATTAGTCCAACCTGGAAAAACCCTCTGGCTTTCTCATGAGCGATCCTTGGCTGTTGTCGTGAAATTGCTCCAGCCATTATTACTGGCTTTGGAAAGTATCTACCAAGATGGGATGGATCTAAGTAGTGAGGCTGGTGGATTACTTTTGCTACTATGTTCAGAGAAGACTATTGCCATTCTCTCTCTTGTAAATCTACTGCTGAAACCAGTTGGGTCATTAAACAATCCCGTCCAGGCATCTGCTACAACAGTAGTAGATCTTTGTCCAGCAATAGAAGCTACATTTGGATCAATCAAAGAGCTATCCACTGAAAAAGTACTGGAAGAAGCAAAGACTTCCATCCAGAAGTTGACTAATGAAGGCATTTATATTGAATCTTTAAGTGAAGAGGACAAGAAGTGTTTGTTGACAACTGAAAAAGTACACAGACTTGATTCTTAAAAATCTACAACAGCGACTTCTAGATTCTACTCAACCTCTGCATAGCTTTTACAGATCCCTGTCCTATAAAACACCGACAGTTGAGCGGAGTGAGGCACTACCAGCAATGGGGCTGCTATGTGCTCAGGACAGAATAGAGAATTTGAACACAGAGTGGAATATCATACGATGAATGAATGAAGATTTGACTTCAACTTCTTTTTTATCATCACTAGTGACTCGTCCCGATCTTTGTGCTCTGTTTCCTGGGCTGAAAGAAGTAGGAATTCATCTCTTGCTACTCCACTCACAACAGCTACAACTGAGTGTTCTTTTCATCACTGAATAGAATTTTGTGTTCTGAAAGAAGTCGCCTTCTGCCTGAGCTTGTGAATGAACTAATGAGCATATCAACTGAAGGAATGGAAGTACTGGACACAAGAGAAGCCACCAAAGATGAACGCATTGCATTCAAGAAGTTCATTAACAGAGTTGTGCAAAATTATAACAAGAAACCAAGACTGATGTAGATGTAATGCTTCATAGAAGGCTTGAGTAGCCAACTTTAATTTCTGTGATTGATTTTAAAACATGAGTTAAATCTAATAAAATGGCCATGAAACATTTTTCAGATTTTACTATGGTGCCATACAGTCCACCTTCACCCTCATGGTCTCGCCCCTCATCGGCCCTGACCCCCCCCCCGTAAATTCAACCCCCCCCCTAATTTCAGTTCCTGGGGAAAACACTGACTCTCTGTACACAGGAATGGAAGACACATTTTACATAAGGGGTAATATTTTAAGAGGATTTACTGTCATGTCTTTAAAGCAACCAAGCACCTCCAGCTGAAACCCAATATAACAGAATTTGGCTGGTAGTAACTTCCACAGCTGAAGGTGATACACAAGCCTTCGATGCTCATGGGTTGAGGCAACATTCTGCTGTTGTTTCCTCATGAGCAGAGGAAAGATGGTGAGGCTTACATTGGGAAAGGCTGGATATGCCCAAGACTTGCTGTCTGCGGTGTATACTGCACTCAGACACAGGGCGTTTTGCTTAAAGCGTTGACCACTTTACCAGGTTTGGGACGGGGTCTGTAATCCAGGGGCACTACCAGGGCAAGGATGGTAGAGAAAGGAACTCTTTGCCTGGTTCCTAAAGTGACAGTCTCCTCGGAGGGGAGGCTTGGCCTGGCGCGGTGTCTGCTGCGCTGGCTGGAGCTGCTGTTTCTGAGAGGACGTGGTCCCGGAGTCCCCACCGCAGCTGGGTGGGGGGTGGTTCTGCTCTCACAAGTTGTAACCGCTTTTCTTCCCATTGCAGGGTTTGTGTGACTGTTGCCCTTGCTGGTCATTTGCTCTCTGACACGTTCCAAGTGCGGTGGCCCTTGGGTCATGTCCCCACTTTGCCCCCAGTGCTCTCTGTTGTCCCCATCTCCCGGATATTAGTAGTGATTCTGTCCCCAGCTGGATGTGCTCCCAGGGGGGCAGCTCTGACCACAGTCCCTGTGTTAACCTCATATTTGGAGGGTTCCTTGTATGGCCTTTCTTGGACGTCCATCTTGGCACTGAAAGGGAGGAGTAGGGGCAGGAGACTCTAGAAAAACAATGTGGGACAGGGCTCAGGCTGGGAGCCTAGGACTCCTGAGTTCTCAGCCCAGCTCTGGCGTTGACTTGGCCATTGGGTCACTTAACCTTTTTGTGCTTCAGTTCCCCATCTGCAAAACCGAGACGGCACTTGCCTGCCTCCCCAGGAGGCAGTCAGCGCTCATATGACAGTTCTGAAAACTGCTGGGCACCGTGCTACCTAGCCGCTTAGTCTCTCTGCTGGGGTGATGGCAGTGCTGAATTCATTCCCCCACCCCACCCCGGTACGGATATGGCATGTGGTTATGTTGTAGTACCATCTGGGAAACATGTTGGGAGGCCACTGCCGCTGGTGCATTAATCCATGGTTTATGGTGCCGGAATAGAGCCTCTTGCTGCTCTCACCAGTAACTAATCACTCTGACGCACGAAGGCAGGACATTCAAGCACATGGGGTGGAATTGACCCTGGTGCCGAGAGCCAGCACAAAGCCTCCATTTCACTTCTGTCCCATTGAGCCCTGTGAAAGAAGAGGGCCAGCCGTGCGCTGACGGGTGGGGAGAACGGCACGTCGCTGCAGCAAGGACATGCAGTGGGAAAGGGCAGGTCTACATTGAAAACGCTGCATTGGCACAGCCGCACTGAAGCAGCTGTGCTGCTGTAGTGCTTTAGTGAAGATGTCCTACGCTGATGGGAGAAGCTCTCCTGCCAATATCGCGCTGTCTACAAGGGGGTTAGGTTGGTATAACTACGTCACTCAGGATGTGGATGTTGGACACCCCTGAGTGATGTAGTTATACTGATATAGGTCTGTAGTGTAGACTGGTCAAAGGAGGAGAGACACAGATAGGGATCTGGAGCGAAAAAGAGAGAAGAGGGTATGGAGGGAAGCCGAACAAAGGACAGGGGCAGCAGACTAGCCTGTTAACATGACAGCTAGGTACTGAACACATGACTAATAACAAAGGTTTAGTTATTACATAAAGGGCACAGTCTCCCTTTGATCTCTGTCCAAACCTCCCATTAACATCACCAGGAAGTGCTGCTCTGGACTGAGGGCTTGTATGTAGTAATATGTGCACACCCTGCCCCACGCCCCATCAGTGAAACTAGTCACACTCTTGTCTTTGACCCAGATGCAGAAGACCCACTAGAGTATGTCAACATGGCACTTGGACACCCACAGCTGGCCTGTGCCAGCTGACTCGGGCTTGCAGGGCTCGGGCTAAGAGGCTGTTTCATTGCAGTGTAGATGCTGGGGCTTGGGCTGCAGCCTGAGCTCTAGGACCCTCCAGTCCTTCTGCAAACCTGATGTCTGCCCATCAATAAAGAGTTCTCTCCAAACTCCCAGCAGACACCAAAGCAATATAGCTGCCCTTGGATTGTCTTTCCAGGCTTCGAGCCTTAGCTTGGATCACCAGGCTGCCTGTGTGCTAGGAGTTACAGAGCTCATGTTCTAACTTAGGTTCTGGCTGAGAATAAGGAGATCTTCAGCAAATACATAGCCGCACAGCAATGAGATGCAGGCAGGCAGTGACACAGCCAATACTATCTACTGCATGTGCTAGCTCCATGGTCAGGGGCTTTGCATGACTCCAGAATCTTTGCAATGTCTGTGGAACACCAGATGCTCAAGGCTTGGCCACCCACTCTGGATAGCATTGAGGAGAGCACCGGATTCTGCCGTCGCGATCTATTTCTTTTTTATGCTACATACAGTCACTTTTACAAATACCTTTTTCTACAGATCTTCTTTTTTCGGGGACAGTGGCCTCCCTTAGCAACCTGCTTTTAGCACTGAGTTCATAAAATTCCAGGGAGAAATGTTGTTTCCAGCACTGGAACCTTTAGAAGAATGCCGGTGGGGCTTCTAGAGTATAGGGTCTGGCTACACTTCGAGCTGGCATTGTAATTGGCAGCACCAGTAGACACACCCACACTAGCGCTGAGTGACCTAGCATGCTAAACACTGAAATGTAGCCATGGTGGCGCGAGCAGTGGGAGGGTCTTGCTGCCCCAAATATGTGCCAAGGGTCTCAGACTGGATCACACTCGGGGTGGCCAACATCTCCTGCAGCTCCAGTCTATTTTTAGTGTGCTAGCTCAGTCAGAGCTAGTGTGGGAAATTATACCTCACAGCTCCAGTGTAGATGCACCCATAGAAAGGTCTGTAGAGCTGACCCTTTGGGAACTGTTTCTTAAACAGAAGAACAGACACATTTTGACAATTCTCTTCTGAGTCTGACATGTGCGTTTTATTTTCTAACCTTCGAGAATACTCTCTTTCCTCTAACAATGCTGCTGATCTTGAAATGTCTTTGAATAAACTTCATACAACCTCCATACCATACGTCAGGCAGTAAACATGGACTCAGTCTGCAGATATGGGGAGTTCAGGTTTATGACCACCCGTGTTCAGATGATTTTTTTCATGCAGTAATTATTTACATACATTTTGTATCTGTCTAAGTATCTTTTTAAAGGTGATTGGTTGAGGAGAGTTTAACAATTTTGGTCTTCATACATGTTAGTAATTGAAAGCGTGCACACTAGCTATGTTTATAGAGCTAATCCCACGGATTAGCACTGCGTCTTTATGAATGGTGTGGCTACAAAATCTTCATACACATCATTGAAACCTTTCTTGCTGCTGAAGTGCAGCGCTACTAATTAATGAATCAGGAAAGGTTTTAAAAGGGAGCTGCTGTGGGGGAAAATTGGGTTTATGGCCATGTTCTGTTCCTTACGATGGGAGGCCTGAGAGTTTGTTTTATTTTGAATTCTCTAATTCTCTTCAAAATGAAAATAATAGGAAGCCGTGTCTCTCACATGGCTGCTGGTGGTCTCAGTTTGTAGCAAGGTGGATTAGAGCTTTCCTAGCCCTGACTTGGAGAGGAAGAGGTGTCAAATCTCTAAGGAAGAGCTCTTTTCTTGCTGTTTGTCAGGTGCTAGAGTTAAATACGGTGCTAACAAACCTCAAGAATTTGAAGTCCGTGACATCACTTCCCCTCTCAGTTAATCTGGGCTCACATGTGTGGTATCTGTGATGTTGTGATCGTCCTGATCCTCTAGTCATCCAAAAATACAAATCTTTAATGTTAAGAAACAAGCAGAAACCCACCACTCCCTCCCCCCACTATAAAAAACCTACTCAAGCTTTCTTCACTCCGCATAAAGAGGCAGCAACAAGCCCATTGTTCCCCCACCCTCTTAACAATCGGATCCCTGGGCTGCTGTTTTTTTAAAGAACATTTCAGCCCTATAACTTCTCTTCGGGGCTGATTCGTCTCTGTCACATACTAACCGCACTGGAGCTGCCAGATCTGCCCAGGTGTAAAACAGCAGCAGGGAGTTTAGAAACAAGCTCGAAATGACGCAGCTTAGTGGCCTTGGCTCTTCTTCCTGACGTGGGTGCCCTGATGTAAACCCACCTGAACATCGAGGGTCCGTTTCTGCCCTCAGAGATTGACTACGGGGTGGGGGGCTAGGGGAGAGGGTGTTGCTGGATCTAACGGAAGGTAAAGCCTGGCCCCAAAGGGCTGGCTTTAGGGTGAGGTACTCTGTGTTTTGTTTTGTTCTCTCTGATCCTGGTTCTCCTAGCGTGGAGCGTGGCAGGTTGCTAGGAGCACAGCCCACCTGGCTGGAAGTGGATTCCATTATATCCAGGGTTTACAGTTTGGTTCTGGCTCTCAGCACCCCGCTCCCCCGCCGCCCTGCCCCAACTATATAAATTGTTCCAGCACCCTGGTCTCTGGCCGGTAGATGGGTAGCCTGGATGATCACAGTGGTCCCTTCTGGCCTTGGACTCCATGAATCTACCCTTCAGGAATCATCCTGCCTTTAAAAATCATGAGGCAGGCCCAAAAAATCATGGGAATTTTTTTTTTTAAGTTGAATTCTCTTTCTTTGCCTTCTGGTAGGCTCACACTAGCGTCACATTCCCGAGCTTTTCTCTGCAACTAGGAGAACAACAAACTTCCTTTTTAAAAAATGAAAGCAGAGACTCTCAGCCTATCGCATGCCTCCTGGGGCGAGGGCTTTAAGAAACACGCCAGATCTCCTGAGACTCTCGAGAAAAACATGAGAGTTGGCAGCAGCTGTTATAACTCACCGGAAGGTGCTTTACAAAAAATAACTACATACATATGATATGTGAAACCTGGTGATTTTAGCTTTGGATGAACATGCAAGAGCTGGGGTAGTTAATAAGAACGTAGTCTGGAAGGTGAAGCCTTGTAACTTCTTTTGGTTAACACTGCTCATAGAAAACATCCATAAATGGAAAAAGAGACTGCAGAGTACCAGATACCGCACACCGTTATTACTCAGCCTCCTACAACAAAAAAGCAGCAGTACTGTTGTTAAAAAACACACGGTGGAAATTGGTTGAAATGCTCAAGACGTGTAGTCATCATTAATTGCCCATTCATGATCAAAAAGGGAGCTGGGCAAACAGATCTTCGATGGAATTCCATCGTACTGAGAACATTATCCAAAGTCAACTTTAGCTTTGCAAATACAAGCATAAATCATGCACAATCAAGTGGAGTGCCCCAGGGGTCGGTCCTGGGGCCGGTTTTGTTCAACATCTTCATTAATGATCTGGATGATGGGATGAATTGCACCCTCAGCAAGTTCACGCATGACACTAATCTGCGGGGAGAGGTAGATACACTGGAGGGTTCGGATAGGGTCCAGAGTGACTTCGACAAATTAGAGGATTGGGCCAAAAGAAATCTGATGAGGTTCAACAAAGACAAGTGCAGAGTCCTGAACTTAGGAAGAAAGAATCCCAGGCACTGCTACAGGCTGGGGACTGACTGGCTAAGCAGCAGTTCTGCAGAAAAGGCCCTGGGGATTACAGTGGATGAGAAGCTGGATATGAGTCAGCAGTGTGCCCTTGTTGCCAAGAAGGCTAACGGCATTTTGGGTTTCAGAGTTTGCCAGCAGATCGAGGGAAGTGATTATTCCCCTCTATTTGGCACTGGTGAGGCCACATCTGGAGTACTGTGTCCAGTTTTGAGCCCCCCACTACAGAAAGGATGTGGACAAATTGGAGAGAGTTCAGCAGAGGGCAATGAAAATGATTAGGGGGCTGAGGCACATGACTTACGAGGAGAGGCTGAGAGAACTGGGCTTATTTAGTCTGCAGAAGAGAAGAGTGAGGGGGGATTTGATAGCCTTCAACTACCTGAAGGGGGGTTCCAAAGAGGATGGAGCTCAGCTGTTCTCAGTGGTGGCAGATGACAGAACAAGGAGCAATGGTCTCAAGTTGTAGTAGGGGAGGTCTAGGTTGGATATTAGGAAAATCTATTTCACTGGGAGGATGGTGAAGTAGTGGAATGGGTTACCTAGGGAGGTGGTGGAATCTCCATCCTTAGAGGTTTTTAAGGCTTGGCTTGACAAAGCCCCTGGCTGGGATGATTTAGTTGGGAATTGGTCCTGCTTTGAGCAGGGGGTTGGACTAGATGACCTCCTGAGGTCTCTTCCAACCCTAATCTTCTATGATTCTATGAACCAAAAAAGTGCCACCGTGGCTAAACAACAAAGTAAAAGAAGCAGTGAGAGGCAAAAAGGCATCCTTTAAAACGTAGAAGTTAAATCCCATTGAGGAAAATAGAAAGGAGCATAAACTCTTGCAAATGAAGTGTAAAAATATAATTAGAAAGGCCAAAAAAGAATTTGAAGAACAGCTAGTCAAAGACTCAAAACGTAATAGCAAATTTTTTTTAAAGTACATCAGAAGCTAAACAACCAGTGGGGCCACTGGACAATCAAGATGTTAAATGAGGCCATTGTGGAGAAACTAAATGAATCTTTGCATCGGTCTTCATGACTGAGGATGTGAAGGAGATTCCCAAACTTGAGCCATTCTTTTTAGGTGACTAATCTGAGGAACTGTCCCAGATTAAGGTGTTATTAGAGGAGGTTTTGGAACAAATTGATAAACTAAACAGTAATAAGTCACCAGGATCAGATGGGATTCAGCCAAGAGTTTTGAAGGAACTCAAATGTGAAATTGCAGAACTGCTAACTGTTGTATGTAACCTGTCATTGAATCAGCGTCTGTAACAGATAACTGGAGGGTAGCTAATGTGACACTAATTTTTTAAAAAGGCTCCAGAGGTGGTCCCAGCAATTCCAGGCCTGTAAGCCTGACTTCAGTACCGGGCAAACTGGTTGAAACTATAATAAAGAACAATATTGTCAGACATATAGATGAACATAATTTGTTGAGGAAGAGTCAACATGGTTTTAGTAAATGGAAATCATGCCTCACCACTTTACTAGAATTCTTTGAGGGGGTCAACAAGCATATGGACAAGGGAGATCCAGTGGATATAGTGTACTTAGATTTTCAGAAAGCCTTTGACAAGGTCCCTCACCAAAGCTCTTAAGCAAAGTAAGCTGTCTTGGGATAAGAGGGAAGGTCCTCTCCTGGATCAGTAACTGGTTAAAAGATAGGAAACTGAGGGTAGGAATAAATGGTCAGTTTTGGATGGAGGGAGGTAAATAGCAGTGGGACCAGTACTGTTCAACATATTCGTAAATGATCTGGAAAAAGGGATAAACAGTGAAGTGGCAAAATTTGCAGATGATACAAAACTATTCAAGATAGTTAAGTCCAAAGCAGACTGCGAAAAGTTACCAAGGGATCTCACAAAACTGGGTGACTGAACAACAAAATGGCAGATGAAATTCAATGTTGATCAATGCAAAGTAGTGCACATTGGAAAACATAATCCCAACTATACATATAAAATGATGGGGTCTAAATTAGCTGTTACCACTCAAGAAAGAGATCTTGGAGTCATTGTGGATAGTTCTCTGAAAACATCCACTCAATGTGTAGCGGCAGTCAAAAAAGCGAACAGAATGTTGGGAATCGTTAAGAAAGCGATAGATAATAAGACAGAAAACATCATATTGCCTCTATATAAATCCATGGTACAACCCATCTCAAAAAAGATATATAGAAATTGGAAATGGTTCAGAAAAGGGCAACAAAAATGATTAGGGGTATGGAACGGCTTCTGTATGAGGAGAGATTAATAAGACTGGGACTCTTCAGCTTGGAAAAGAGATGACTAAGGGGTTGACTGATTTTTGATCTGGCCAGGAAACCAGCCTAGATTCATCTCCCTATCCCGCATCTGTCATCGGGTGATTAGCCCCAAAGAAAACTTATAAGGTTAACATAAAATAACAGTTTTATTTATAACTCAACAGTTAAAACAGTAACAAAGAGGATAAACACTAAGGACTTCCAAACTATACTTATGAAGGACCAAATACAAACCCAGCTTCAGCTGTAACAACCAGGGGCTTAAAGCCCTGACCCAGAACTATATAAAGGACAGGTGATCAGAGTCTAGATGTCTCTTTACCATATCTTGCAGCTTGGTTACAGACGCCCACCAACATGACAGGAGAGAGCAGTAGACGCAGGCGGTGATAGCAGTCTCCTGAGGACGGGATTGCCAGACAGGTAAGCTGACAACTCTGTTCTTCTCTTCACATGCCTTCCTCCCTGTGCCGTCATGTGTGCATGTGTGAACTGGAACCAAAGGACAGCAGATGGATGGCTATCCTCACATGCGGGTATGTACCCTACTCCAGCAACCCTTAGCGTGGTGTCTGTCTGCCTCTCAGATGGGCAGCCCGGTGTGACTGGAGGGCTGGACTTTTATACTGCCTTGTTACTAGGCAGATTACCAGTCACACGGCCTGTCTCTTTTCCCGCCTTTAGCAAAAAGAGCACCAAAGGGTGGGGAACATGCAGCCCCAACAACAATTAAGGGAAATCCAAGATGGCTATGTGAGGATAACTGTAAAAATTGAAAAATAAAGGAAGTTCTCCTACATGGGGGATATGATAGAGGTCTAGAAAATCATGATGGGTGTGGAGAACATACATAAGGAAGTGTTATTTACTCCTTCTCATAACACAAGAACTAGGGGCCACAAAATGAAATTAATAGGCAGGAGGTTTAAAACAAAGAAAAGGTAGTATTTTTTCACACAACATACTGTCAACCTGTGGAACTCCTTGCCAGAGGATGTTGTGAAGGCCAAGACTATAACAGGATTCAAAAAAGAACTAGGTAAATTCATGGAGGATCGGTCTATCAATGGCTATTAGCCAGGATGGGCAGGGATGGGCCTCTGTTTGCCAAAAGCTGGGAATGGGCAACAGGGGCTGGATCACTTGATAATTACCTGTTCTATTCATTCCCTCTGAATCATCTGGCATTGGCCACTGTCAGAAGACAGGATACTGGCCTAGATGGAGCTTTAGTCTGACCCAGTGTGGCCTTTATTATGTTCTCATGACCAGCTTCTGTTGGCAAACGAGACAAGCTTTTGAGCCACACAGAGCTCCTCTTAAGGTCTGGGAAAGGTATTCGGAGTGTCAATACAAGGTGGAACCGAGATTGTTTAACATAAACACCACTCTCAATTATATAGTTGTTTTAATCTTCCTAGCTCTACAGGTCTCAGAACATAGTATTAAAATATATCTTGAATGTTAGGAAAAGCATCACAATGATTCAAGATGACCTCCCACCCTCCAAAACAAACAAACAAAAAACAGTGAGGAAAAATTCTCTGCTTTGTGCTGCATATCTCTCTCCATATGGAACCAGAGGGCAGGACATGCCACAGAGATCTGCAGTGCAGATAAGAGATCTGCATGGTATTTGTCCCCGTGAGCTCCAGGTTCTCTACAAACTCCCCATTTGTTTGTTCAGACTTGGTTGAACGTAGCTCAAATCATCCCAAGTTTACAGCATTGTGGTTTCTGAACCTACTGACCCATATATATCAGCATCCACCAGGGGAAAAAACCCTGCATTTTACCTCCTGAAAGCCAGTGATTTCTGAAAAGCGAGTAGACAGAGAATTGTTTGTCCTATTAGGGATTGAGAGTAGAGTCTACAGGCAGGTTAAAAAGAATGCTGAATGGGAGTTACTTCAACATAAAACTGCAACGAGTTTTTAAAGGGCAGATGGAAAGTGAGGGCCTCAAAGTAGTAAATGGTTCCTCGTTTTGAGACTAGTTTTATATCCTATTCCACTGGCAAATTGCTTCCGCCCCGTCTTGCTTTGGATCTGGTGCCAATGGAAACTGGTAAAGTGCCAGATTCGAAGTGCAAGGCTTTGTGATCTGAAGGGAGAACGTTTTTATGGAAAAAAATAGCAGCAAATATATAGCTGAATGTGTTAATACTCTGCAGAGTGGAGGGAAGAGGGAACATTGTGTTGACACCACATGTTTCCATAATTTGACCCTTCTGCTTAATGTGAGTTTGAAGGGGAACCAGTAAAGTTAATTGCATTGATCCAGGAAGTGGATTATTTGTGCATTGCCCTGCCCTGAGGGGAAACAGAAACCCTGCACATTTGTTCCCTTTCTCACCATTGTTTCCTGCTTCCCCTTCACGCCCTTCCGAAGCAATTAGTCAGAGAGCCTGACCTACTGCAGCACCCCACACTGTGTGAACATGGGTAACCTTGCTGGGGGCTATGGGGAAGTTAACATATAGGGAAGTGCAAAGAGATGGAAATATTAGTGTGTCCATTGTGTTCCATGGGTAGTGGTCCCACCTCCCATCCACTGAAGTTCCTCCTGCTCTGGTAAGCCTGGCATTTGCTTACTGTAATGTATTGACTTGTCAATTTGTGCATGTACATTTTGAAGGCAAACACTGTGTTGGTGCTGATGTTCTGTTATTTCTCTTTGGCTACTGTACAGATTAATTTGCTTGCCACTTTGACAATTAAAATTTGAGAACCATTTAGATGTAAAGAAATTCCATATGATCTGAGAGACAAATTTCCTTCGACCAGCCAGGGAACATAACAGACAAAACATGAACACAGGTTTGAAATCCAGAAGCTGATTTAATGTGCCTCTGTGTGTGTGTGTGTGTGTGTGTGTGTGTGTGTGTGATTTTCTCTAGACTAAGATTTTTCTAAATTTGAGGCCAATAAAGTCTGGCATAAATCCCCTCCCCCAACGTCTTCATTGCTTTTATTGAAAGTGAGTCTCTGTTCTTGAAAATAGTCAACCATTTTAATCTCAGCAGTGCTTGTTCTGATCCTTTAATCCCACTTGCTTTCTGCTGAGGGAGAAACCTAACATCATTTTTGTCTGTCTGTGTCATATAATTATTAAGAAGATTACTTGCAGCCAGATTTAGATGAGTGTGCTTAGGTGATGGATAGTGTTGATTTGGAGTGGAAGAGTGAGGATGGTGATGCTGGAAGCAGGTGCATTTCCCCTTTTTCTTCCTGTTTGAATGTAATTGGTAGCATGAGGGTGTTTCCAAGCCAAGTAAGAATGAAGGGAAGAGCTGGGTTGGACTTGATGGGCTGGATTTGTGTTTGCTGCATGGTTTGGAGTTTTTGTAATAGTGAGTTAGCACATTGTCCCCCCATAGCTATCACTGCTTGAGATAAAAGTGTATCATCCTTAACATTGGTGTTGTTCAGAACTTTCTTAGACCCATTGAAAACTCTATTTGCAATCATGTATCGCAAAACAAAGACATTCAAATATATACTTACATTCTAGATTGCGGGCTCCCCTTTTCACTACGCACCCCCCGCCCCATGGTAGAATGCAGCTCCCGAAATCAGGGGCTCCACCCACTTCTGCTCAGAATTCCTGAGTCTCCACCACCCGTCGTGATATAGGCTGTGGTTGGGGCTGCTAGGACTGAGTGCCTCTGAGTCCTGGCATAATTGCGACACTGAGGGTGCCTACTGTGGGGTTCAGAGCACCAGTGGTATAGCACTTCTGCCATTGCTCTGAGAATCCATGCCCCTTGTAACACCACAGCTATCACAGAGTTAACTGGAGTTGCTTCAACATGAATGCAGGATCAGACCCCATATATTATTCTAAATAACTACTGTTGTCTAATATACAAGCCATTTCCACTGCTCCTGTGTTCTCCCGCCAACAAAGCTGATAACATGGCAATTACATTGTTTAATTTTTTTGGTTCATGACAGGATGTTGGAAAAACTCAAAACCAGACAGCAGGTGAAGTGTTGATTATACACCAGCCTTTGACACATTGTGTCAGAGTACGGAGTCCTTTCCATCAGATGCAGGTGTAGGCTTTTGAAAAATGTTAAGAGCATGCAGCAGACTTGGACATGATGATGATGTTAAAAAGAGGCTGGAGAAGGGATTAGGGCCCCATTCTGTTTCCATCAAAGTCAATGGGAGTTTGCTGGGTCAGTGAGAGCGGGATTGGCCCTTAGATAGCAAGCTGATTTGGAGCACCTGCTTTTTGCCTCTGGAGAGGGAGTTCCAATTCTGGCACGGGTTACACAGTGTGGTCTTCTCCATTTTGTTAAACAGCCAGACAGGTGGACATGACTAACGACCTCTAGCTGAGAACTCAATAGAGTCCAGGCTCTGGAAAATGCCAGGGCTAGCAGGCTGGTGTGGAGGTGTGGAGGAGAGACTTTGCACAGCAGTGTGGGGACTTTGCCATGTTAGTGCTTTCACTGTCACAAGCAGTTACATTTATTCACAATCTTTTAAAAAGGATTCCTCGGGGGTGTATTTTGAACGATACAGTAGCGATATTTTTATAAAATATAATGAAGCTGCAGATGAGCAAAAACTGGCTCAGTTCTTTCCTGCTCTTTTACAGCTTATATATATCTCTCTAGATAGAGCTGGCACTTACAATGGTTATGTACGGACGTGTTAGAGGTAAGGAAGTGATTGGGAAATGGGAGTTATCCTGGACAAACCCCTTTCACTGCTAATTGCTGGGATTGTGTGCATTCCTGGGAGGGTACAACTGGTGTAGTCCAAAGAGACAGCCAGTGTGCCCAGCAATAGTTCCCAGACAGAACTTGTTTTGTTGAGGCAATGTTGTCTAAGCTTCCAGGGTTATCCTCTGTATTCACCAAACACCAAGGGCTCTTCGCGTTCTACCTGGGAACCCACTCAATGTGGCTCTTTAATAATAGAAAAGCTAAAGAACTCTGAGCTAGAACGGCAGCACCAGACACTGGTAGGGTTCCTGGGTACCTGGGAAATGAGGGCAGTGCAGAGTAGGAGTAAAAGAGTCAGCATGTTTGCAATGTGTTGTGATGATGTTGGTGTAAGAGAGGTGGATATTTTGCATTCCACTTTCAAGCCTTAAAACGTATGATTTTTACTCTGGGGACAGGTCTCCACTTTTTCTGTTGTAGGGCTCAAATTGCAGAGCAGGAAAAGAGCATTGTGATCGTTACAAAGAAGTGTTGCTCTGACACGGTGATATCGCAGAATTTAGGGCAGCTGACAGACAACATTCAGCACATCAGCTTGATGTGAAAATAGGACTTGAAGCAATCACAGTACATGTCCACAAGGGTGGCCTAAGGTTGGGTGGGGGTGCCACCTCTGGGAAGAGCCTTGATGACCCAGTGGGTGGGAACTGCCTTGAAAAAAGACCAGGCCGTACCTATTTGCAATGATGTTAAGTCTTGTATATGTCACTGATGCTATCTATGTTCCTAGAGTCAGTCAGGCAGTGCTAAACTGATCAGATGGATTTTGGTGGACGACATTTCAACATCACTGAGTCATTACTTCATGACTTGATCACATTTATAATGTACAAGCAGAATAAAGTCCAGACCAGAAATATATGTATTTGGTGCTTCAATAAGGCCAGTTTCACAAAGCTGAAAACAATTATGAGCCAAATCAACTGGGAAGAAGAATTTAATCAGCAAAAAAAGTGAATGATAATTGGGAATCATTTAAGAACATTGTACTAGATGCCCCAAAAGACACAATCCCTCTTCTGAGGAAGAACGTTATGCTGGTTAAAATACCAGATTGGTTTAAAGGGTAAGTGAAGGAAGCTGTAAAAAATAAAAAAAATTATATAACAAATGGAAGAAAGGGGAAGTTGATAATAGTGAATATAAATCAGAAGCTAGGAATTATAGAAAATGGGTAAGGGAAGCAAAGGGACACAGGAAGAAATCTATGACAATCAGCGTTAAGGACAGTAAGGAGTTTTTAAAATATATTAGGAACAAAAAGAATCCTGACAATGGTATTGGTCCATTACTAGATGGAAATGGTAGAATTATTATTAACAATACAAAAAAGGCAGAAGTATTCAATAAATATGTCTGTTCTGTATTTGGGGAAAAACAGATGATATAGTCTCATCATATGGTAGTGATAACACTCTTTCCATTCCACTAGTATCTCTAGAGGATGTTAAACAGAATCTAATAAAGTCAGACATTTTTAAATCAGCAAGTTCAGATAACTTGCTTCCAAGAGTTTTAAAAGATGAGGCAAGGGAGCTCGCTAGACCATTACTGTTGATTTCCAATAAGTTTTGGAACACTGGGGAAGTTCCAGAAGACTGGAAGAAAGCTAATGTTGTGCCAGTTTTTAAAAAGGGTAAATGGGATGAGCTGGGTAATTATAGGCCTGTCAGCCTGACATCGATCCGGGGCAAGACAATAGAGTGGCTGATATGGGACTCGATTAATAAATAACTAAAAGAAGTTAAAATAACATGCAAATCCACAGGGGTTTATGGAAAATAGATTCTGTCAAACTAACTCGATATCTATTTTTAATGAGTTTACAAGTTTGGTTGATAAAGGTAATAGTGCTCACATCATATACTTCAACTTCTATATGGTGTATGACATTTTAATTAAAAAACTAGAACAATATAAAATTAAGTGACACATTAAATGGATTAAAAACTGGCTTACTGATAGGTCTCAAAATGTAACTGCAAATGGGGAATCATTATTGAACGGGTCTGTTTCCAGTGGGA
Source organism: Trachemys scripta elegans (assembly GCF_013100865.1). Classification (NCBI taxonomy): domain Eukaryota; kingdom Metazoa; phylum Chordata; order Testudines; family Emydidae; genus Trachemys; species Trachemys scripta. The sequence continues at coordinate 62,078,045 of NC_048308.1, read as the reverse complement.
TCCCACAGGGATCAGTTCTTGGTCCTATGCTATTTAACTTCTTTATCAAGGATCTGGAAGAAAACATAAAATCATCACTGATTTGGGAAGCACAGGCACGGGTACAGGTTCCCATGCGTCTTTGAAGTTGGAGCTGGAGCACCTATGTGTCTCATCTCTTCTGTCCCCACCTGTGTAAGTGTGTCCATGTAGATACTACATGCTGTGTGTGTGTTACTTTCTCCATCCTACATCCCCTTTGTATGATGGCATTGTTAGGACTAGCTCAGTGGTTTGAGCATTGGCGTGCTAAACCCTGGGATTGTGAGCTCAATCCTTGAGGGGGCTGTTTAGGGGTCTGGGAATTGGTCCTGCTTTGAGCAGGGGTTTAGACTAGATACCTCCTGAGGTCCCTTCCAATCCTGATATCCTATGATTCTATGACTGGCTGTTGTGGCACCCCTGCCTGGAATCTCACAAGACAGAATTTGAAGCCAGCAGAGTGTTTCACAAACTGATCTGTACAGGTGTCTCCGGTCATTGGAGGGTTACTGAAAGTGAAATGTTTGGGTTTTAAAACCATACGAACAAAACTGGTGACCAAATTTGAGGGGCTTTGGTGGCAAAAATGTTCACTCGTTTCCAGCATTCCCCCCTCCCAGTGGTGAATGTGACTGTAGTAGACAGTGTGTGTTAAAAATGTATGACATCACTTGCAGAAATGGAGTTAATCTTTCTTGGAAAAATCTCTCCAGGAAGGAAATGTAGAATGTTACTGGCGTCTACTTGCATTGCGTTATAGCAGAGGCCCCAAATGAAAGGATTTCTGCAGGGACCATTTAGGGATCTGGGGCAAAAATCAGTACTTGGTCCTGCTAGCGAAGGCAGGGGGCTGGACTCAATGACCGTTTGGTCCCTTCCAGTTCTAGGAGATGGGATATCTCCATTTATTTATTTATATTTAAGCCCACAACTCCATGCAGGAGCCAGGCGCTGAGAAAACACCAACCTACACCTTACACTGGAACGGCTTTCCCAGCTGGAGATGCCAGATCCACAGTAGGTGTCGTCACACCTCAGCCACCAACCCAGCGAGCCAGCTGTGTCCCTGGCACGGTCTGGTAGGGGCAGAGTCGGGAGCCGCTTTGGCTGCAGGAGGAGGAGAGCTGGCGCAGTGCTTGGGCTGTGGTTTAGAGCCGAGTGACCTGCCCTTCCCAGAGAGCCAGAGCACATCTGCTCAGTGAAAGGCAGTCCCTGCTCCACTCAGTGCCCCCAAACCCATCCCTCTCATCCCCACCCCCACTGCTCAGCCTTTGTTCTCGCCCCCTTGCTCCCACAGGCTGTTTTGCTCCCACATGCCTCACTCCCACTTTCCTTTTTTAAACAGGTTAATCTCTAGCCCTCATGATTGTGGAGAAAAGCTTGAAACAGTGACCCCTAGAGGCTCTAAAGCCAGAAGTCCTCCTGCCGCCCCACAAACCCCTCCCCTAAATTGCATTTTTTAAATCTCATGATTTTTAAGCCATCTCATTATGTTTAGTGCCTGACTCACGAACATTTGGGATTGGCAATACTAAAACCTAACGTGCCATACGGTGGGGGATGGACCTCTTGTAATCATGCCTGGGTCCTGCCATGAAAGCAGACTTGGTCCAACTGGGATTGTTCCCCATTTTGTCTGCCATTCTCAAGGCCCTTCTCATGGGACAGTGTTTCTCAACCTTTGCAGGGTAGCAACCTCTTGTTCAAAGTCAAAATTTTTCACGATCCCCTTATATTTATTATTCAAGTAAGAGTAAACCATGCCTCAGTGATAAGGACAAGCCAATTCAATGGATTTGTGTGTTTCGGGCAGTTGATGGGGAATACTGGACCTTGAAAGGGAAGGATGTGCAGGGGAGTGGGGGAGCCAGATTCTCCTTGCTTTTGATTATAAGAATATTTTCAGTGTTTTATGGCCTCCTGATGAGAAACATTTTCCTGGGGTTCCGAGGGTCGAGGCTTTACCTGCTCCCTTTGTCTTGTTCACGTGCCAGCTCTCTGTGTGATCTGTAGAGGGGAATCTACTGGAGAAGTTTGTTCAAATTTCACATTTGCCACATACAGCAGAAAATTCCCGCTCTTTCGTGTGTCTACACTGTAATTAGAAACCCATGGCTGGCCTGTGCCAGACTTGGGCTAAGGGGCTCAGGGTAAGGGTCTGTTTAAGTGTTGGGGCTTGGACTGGAGCCTGGGCTCTGGGGCCCTGCAAGGTGGGAGGGTCCCAGAGCTGGATCTGGAGCCCAACGTGAGCCCAAACGTGTACATCACAAGTAAACAGCCCCTTAGCCCGAGCCCCGCGAGACTGAGACGCCCAACCACGGGTGTCTAATTGCAGCAGAGACATACGCTCAGGAAGGATCCCGTCTGATTAATATTGGAGCTCTTTTCCTGTTCATGTTGAAAGTCCTGGCTGGTTCATCCCCATGGCCTCAAGGCAACCTGATTTGCTCAGTGGCCTTTTTTTTTTTTTTTTTTTTTTAAAGCCATTGAAATGACAACATCAGTGTTGGGTGCATCCCTGTTTCAAGGGAGACCAAGGGCTCTGGGAGAAAATAGGTCACATGGTCTTTGTCCCATGTCACGTGATTCCCATCCTGAGGCCAATGAGGTTTAGAACCCTCTGTGCTTTAGAACAAAATATCACTGTAATTTTTTTCTCTTAGCATTTTTCATCTTTTCCAAACGTGAAAAGGGCGACCATCTGTCTGAAACCCGCATCAAACCAAATCATTTCTAAAGCAGCTGTTCTTCGGAGGTAAGAAGATTTAAAAGATCGTATTGGTGGAAAACCACTGCTGTTAAATAACTTCTCCTACAAATAAAAATTAGTCAGAAGCATGAAATATAAAGGTAGTTTTCTATACCAAATGGGATAAAAGAACTTTGAAGTCTTTTAAAAGAGGCTTCTTAAGTGAACCTCTTAAGAAGGTTTCTTTAGACATATTTAAAAATTTATGATAAGATAGCCATGGTAGTATAGATTTAGAAATGGTTACAGTTTTAAAGAGAACAAAATGAATAGAAAGTCAACGACTTGAACAATTTACATATCTTAATAGCTATTCTTTTACTCTTTTTTATAACCAAGTGGGATAGTGAAAATAGTAATTGTTTTTACCTAGGTATGATGTAGAATTTATTTCCATAACCTACTGTTTTAGCAAATATTTTGATATAATAAAGATAATGTAATAGGGTATTAATATGACCCGTCCCAAGTATTAAATTAGAAAAGGCTAAATATGCCTATTAGGTATAATTTACAGTACATCCTTGGTATATTGTCGATAATATGCACCTATGGAGCACAAATAGTATGAAAACAGAACTGGCAATATTAATGTATTGCATCTGGAAATGGTAAAAAGGAAATGATTAATTTTGGTATGACAAGATAATAAAAATTAAAATGTATAAGAGACTTTTATCGCTTGTGAATTAAAAACCTTTGGTTCATCATTCTGAAATGCATGCATACAATTGTCTGATATTTACCATCTTTATGTCAGTGTCTGTAATTCCTTTCAAACAATGAAGGAATATATTTAACTAGATTTTGGAAAAAGAATGCATTTTATTGATAGTATTCTCTTTTCCTTAAAGTTAAAGTATGTTACGAAAGGGTCTTTTGCTTTAAGATTAAGTTGTACATTAGATAAATTGTTTCTGATTCCAACATGTTCCTATTATATATTCTTATAACAACTTAAGTTTAAGTCTAATGTTAAAATTTCAGAAAGTCAAATATTTATTTTTTAAATAGTGTTGCATAGGTCAGTTGTTCAGAAATCCTAAAATATCACCCTTGAATTCCAGAGATCTTTAGACAATTGCTTGCAGAAATATTTTTTCTGTACTTCAAATCTTCTACAGTATGTCATTTAATTTTAACTTGACTGGACTATAATACAATTTTCTGTTACTCAAAAGTCATGTGAAAATAACTCAGAAACAATGACTCTTCAGCACTGCAACTAAGATACAATGAAGGTCAATGATTTTATAGACAGATATCTCAAAGATGGACATTTTCCTGCATTTCCAAATTGAAAAATCCTGAAAAGTTGTAACTTTAGGGAAATATTTTGTGTTATATTTATGACTACACAATTTCAATGTTGTGCAGTAATTATTTTTTTAAAAAGTCCCGAATCTCAGATTTTTCCCTGTTTTGAATTTTCTTTTTCTGAACATTTTTTAATGTTCTTTGATTTAAAACTAGTTTTTTATTTCTTTGTCCTGAATGTTATGATAAATGTTTTCCTACTCTGGTTAGATATTTTAAAATATTAGTTTCATTGTGACCTCCTTTCTTCAAAATAAAAAGAAAAAATCCTCTAAAATGGATTGAAGACCGTTTAAAAGTTTGTATTTGTGGTGGGTGTGTAAATTCCCTCATTCCCCCATATTTCTGTACCAACAGACTAATTTTGAAGCACAAACTGTCACAAATTACGAGCACAATATAACTCATGCTACGGAATGCACATTAACAAAGTGTATTTTGAAATATTGGAAGCTGAGTTTACTGATGGAAGGTTAAAAAATCTATATGTCAGTGCAAAAAGACACAATATTTCTTAAATTGCAAAATGTTTCCTAAGTTAAAACAAGAACTGCTGTTTTATTAAAGCTTATGCTCTAATAAATTTGTTAGTCTCTAAGGTGCCACAAGTACTCCTGTTCTTCTTTTTGAAGAACTGCTGTGTTATCAGTGGTAGTTTATGTGTCTCCTGGTGGAAAAATTAAACTGTAGCTCTTTCTAGAGTGATGTGATCTTTGGTTTTGAGTTTAAAAATATGGCATCCCATTTTTCTAGAAATAAAAATGCATCAGAATGAGATGGTGTTTGTCTTCTGCTAGAAAAATATAGCGCCCTACTGCCCCGGACGATTCACATCTCCCAAATCGTGAGAATTGTTTGCTGAAATAACATGAAATGTTGACAACCCATTAATTGCTAGAATGGAGTATGCATTGCTTTCTCACTGCTGTTCTAGCTATTAGATCTTTCCATTTTCCATGACCCATCTGCCAAAGTTTATTACTTTATAAATGGAGCAATATGTGATGAACCAAAATGTATATTCTCTTCTGGATTATTAATTTAAAACCATTCAAATTTGTTGGGTATAGAATGTCATTAGTGGATGAGGTTTTTTGTGTTATTTTGCTGTGGAGAGTGCAGAAGGATGTTTTGCATGCATACGCTGTTGATTCTGCTGATGTGTTTTACTGTCTAGTTCCTTAACAGTTAACAGCACAACGGATTATTTCTCAACAAAATATTTAGGATTGTGCCTACTGGCTAAATGGATATGTTGTCGCACCAACATCGAGGGTGAAAAGGGAATAAGGAGCTGCTGAAGGAACATAGCATATCTTGGAGGTGTGCGTGCGTACATGCGATCAGTTTACAATGGCATGTTGCAGCATGAATGACTTGAATTTACAAATTACCACCTATACTCCTTTTAAAAGCTGAAAAGGAAAAATAGTTTGATTGAATTAATTTCAGCATCCCAATATGAAAGCTGTGTCTGTTTGGGGCGCCTACCAGGAATGTCACATCCCTTATTTCCTTCTGTCCTGCCTTTACCATAATATATAGAGAGAGGGTTATGTGCATAAGTGATTTTTTGGTTCATAGGCAATTAAAAAATAGTTTCACGTCAAACTGAAGACTATTTTTTTAAAATTATTGGTGAATCAAAAAGTAGGGAAAAAAGTTGTGTTTTGATGTTGAGCTTTTTCCCCTTCTAAAACTTAAAAAAAAGGTAATTTCAAAATGAAAAGTTGTGCCAATCGAGCACTGACGTGCTTCGTTTAAAAAATGTCAAAACAAAACATTTCAACTTTTAAGGAGAGTTTTTTGGTTTGTTTTTCAACCAAAACAATTTGCAAAAATCAGCACATATTCGTGAAATGTTTCTGTCTGACTCAAATCTGCCTTTTTCACCGGAAAAAACTTCGGTATAAAAATGTCTCCCAGCTGTCTATATATCCCCTTTCACCACATTTTCATCTTGTGTGAACAGGTCACACAGATTCCATTTGTAAATGTCTTAATATTCAGAAAATGGATCATTACACGCAGCGCTTATGCATTAGGAACATGCTATCAGATGCACAGCTTCACCTCCTCCCCTCCCTGTTTGGGTCTTTGGGCTGCAGGGCCGAAGGGAGGGAGCAGTCGGTGCAGGGATTGTCTTGTGCACGGCCCTTACACTGCTGGGCTTTCTTCCCCCACACTTGCCTAAGGACCAAGCACTATCTGCGGCCCTGATCCTGCAAACACTGAAACACATCTGCAATTTTACTCACATGAGTAATCCCCTTTCAGCCAGAGGGACTCCTCGCATGAGCAAAGAAATACAAAGGCTGCAGCATTGGCAGCATTGCACCCTTTCTAATTAATAGCCAAGGGCTTGATCCTGAAACCCTTACTCATGCGAGTAACCCACTCACTTTACTTGGCTGATCCTTAATGAATATACAGCATTGCTAATTAGCCATCCTGGTAACCTCCCTGCCCAACGGACCATTGAGTAGGTGAGAGTGGCTTTGGCTCCCACTAGATTGGGGTGAAGCTGATTTTGCAAACAGATCAATTAGTCGTTGGTGTATTTTGCCCACTGCTTAGACCCGGGGGTAGACAGGACCCACTACAGGAAAAAGGAAAGAGGAAAACAAAATCTTCTCTTGATTTTAATCTAGGCTGAGATTTAGCTGAAGTGAAAACAGATCTGCAGTGACAGTTTTAGAGCCTGCTGTCAGGGTCTGACTCGAGCGTGCTCGGCGCATGCACCCTCAGCAGCTGAGGGGTGCATAATGATTTCCCAGATACATTGTCCTTGCCAGCAAAATACAGACATGATGGTGTCCCAGTGAGCTACCACTGCTTAGATGGCTCTGCATCGCCCTGCTTTATGACCTTTGTCTTAAAAATTCAGTGTGTGCTACCCATAGCTGAATTTAGTCTCTGGTATATGCAGTCCTAGCCCTAGGAGTTACTAACAAACCTACGTAAGGGCTGCCGACACCACGGAAGGATCAGATTAATTTGTTGTAGTCAGTGTCCCTTGCATTCTGCTTTTGCCAAAATGCCTAGCCAGGACAAACCGATAGGAAGTGGTGTCCATAGGTGCTGGAACGAGGGGTGTTGAGGGTGCGGCCGCAGCCCCTGACTTGAAGGTGGTTTCCATCATAACCAGGGTTTACAGTTTGGTTCAATGGCTCTCAGCAAGCCCGCTGTACAAATTGGTCCAGCCCCCCGGTGATATCTCTTTTTAAAATAGGGTTTTCTGCAGTGCAGGCTGCTTAGCACTATGGCTGCAGTGAAGTTTGGGTCAACTGATTTCTCTAAACCCTTATTTTTCCAGCAGCGTTTCATTGCAGATACCTGCTATATCCTATATCAGCCAGAGGTTCATTTATACAAAGCCAGTTGTGCTGAGTGTTTAACGGTAGGAATGTAGTAAACAGACCCTCACCATTGTATTCTTTTCTGCCGCTCTTCTGCCTATATCCGGTCAGATTCTCAGCACTCGATCTGTCCTCTCTGCAGTGCCTGAGCAGTGTGAAGAGGATGTAGTCTGGCTGCAGATGGCCAGTTGAGAACTCCCCAGATGGAGGGGAATTATCAACCGGATCTGCCTCCTACACTAACTTTGCCCTCACCCCAGACACAGGGCATGGGTCGGGGGAAAGAAGGGGGCATGCCGGGGTGGAAAGCAGAGCTCTGTACAGGTCCCTCGGGGACTGTAGCTAGCTGCCATAAATTAGAGCAACTTCCAGGCTGCTCTAACTCACCCTGGGGCCTGGGCTGGGGCAGCTAGAGATCAGGGAGCTGTAACCAATTTCCTGACATTCACCCTCTGCAGTGATCAGATCTTGATGCAGGTAAGAATCTGACCCTTAGAACTCACAGAGGTTCTGTCCTCTGGGGCAGCTGAGCCGTGTGGGTGTTGTACCAGTTCCCATGCTGTCTGGCAGTCACTCAGTGGTAGTGGATGGTCACTGTATCATACCTTTTCAGTCTAGGGCTCTGTGATTGCGTTAGTCCATATTCATGGCTCCACAGCTAACCCCGCTGGCCTCCTGCCCTGAGTTTCTCTGTACCCTGACACCGATAGAAACTCCTGAAGCACTGTTCTGTGGGGGTACATGGGGGGGCAGTAGGGTGTAGGAGTAGGGTGGCCCAAGGAAAGAAGCGCTGACGATCCTCCACAGCTGGGCCCAGCACTCACACAGCGTCAGGCTAACAGGGCTGCTGTATGGTCAGGGTCCCTCCCAAGGAGAAGAGGAGTTTCCCCTCTGGAGCCTCTGCACGCAAGAGTTGCCAGCAAACAGGTCTCTCTTTGTTTTTAATCTCTGCATCTTAGTGAGATCCTGCTCCCATCCGGTGTGACCTGCCTTGTGGGGGTGACTGGGGGGCGCCCATCCCTCCCATTGTGCCGGGAATCGGGTTTAAATTCCATAGCACGGTGTGGTGTTGCTGGGATAATGTGGTAATGCCTGGTGGCCTGCAGAGCTGCTGGTGATGTGCTTGTAGCACAGGGTCTTAGCGCTGTCTCCTGCCAGGCCAAGTGTAGAGGGTAAGGGAGAGCACATGCTCTTGTGCCCCGAGATCTACAACGTAAAGAAATAAAATGCCCCTGCGCTTGCCCTTGTTGTAATAGAAAGGGTCACAGTCAGCCGGAAGGAAAGAGATGGCCTGTTAATGATCTGGGCTGCAGCCAGCCGGGTGAGCAGCTAACGTGACTGCACGGGGTAGTTGCTCTCTGGGTCCAGACAGCACTTGGCTCATGTGCTGGAGATGTAAGAGGGGAGTAACAACATCCCCTTTGGTTCCCTCCCTCATTGCACCTCCAATACGGGAAATGGCTTCAGCATCTGCTTCCCAAAGACCCTTCACTTGCAGTCCCCAAAAGAGGGTTAACTTGATCCTGCCCTAGAGTTCTACAGTGGGGTGCAGGGGGCAGCACAGACATCAAGCCAGCTGCAGAGAGCCCCTCCCAAATGCAGTCAGGGCTCCGGCACTTTGAGAGGCTCATGCATGGTGCACACAAAGAATGACCGAGGAGCTCCCAGGGCCTCATTAGAATCTTGCCCCTCTGGTTGTATCTGCAGTGGTGAGAGTGAGCCAGGCCTCCAATGGCTCCCTGGAGAACCAGTACTGCCGCTCCACAGCTCCCTTTGGCTGGGCTTGCCAGGGGAGAGCACACAGGAAAGCAGCCTGACAATCCCTCTGTTATGGAAGCACACATGCACAAACACAGAATGGGTGTGTGCATCACTGGAATCCAGCGTGTCAGACTAATTGCTCCTCAGGGCAGGTATAGTTAAGGGGAGCGAACATGTCAAAGATCATCACCTTTGTCATCATCGTCACCACTGTTGGGTTTTGAAATGGTATTTTCAGGCCCTTTTGGCTTTCTCCCCTGCATTCTGCCCACTCGTCTGTCTCTGCCAGGGACACGTCTAACCTTCCAAATCTCAGAGCACCTTGAAACAATTAAACGCCCAGGATACCAGAGAATTGCCCCTACCCCAATAGAGAATTATTCCTCCCCTCCCCTCCCTAAAAATATTACACCAGTCTGATCTCAGGAGAGGTGGCATTGAGTCCTGAATGAGTGACGGGTCCAAGGTCCAGCATCTCCTGTATCTGCTGGGATGGAAATAGAGGCGTTCCCTCCTCAACCGAGAGTACACCACCTGCCCAGGCTGGAGAGGGCACACTGCAAAGCTGGCAGGGTCACATTCAGAAACGCTGCTTTACATCCCGAGGACGGGGATGCAGGGCTTAGCCCTTGCCCATCTTCTCCAGATTTCTGTAGCTAAAGCGGCACATGCGTTCAGACCTGGTCCATGTTGCCAGGGATTAAAAACAAAGCGAGATGAAATGAGGTAGCAAAGATTGCTTTGCTCTCCGGATGAGAGGATTTGAGGAACATCGCTCGCTCGGTGGATTGAGAGCCAAGGAAGATTATTGGGATGATGTTGCCTATGGATTAAAATGAGAACGGTGAATAGGCTCCAGCAGAGTGAAATAATGGGGGAGTCCCAGATGGGGAGGTCGCCGGGTGGCTGTTTTGTGTCCAAGCTCACAAGGGCTGGCTCCTCACCCTCTCCGGCAGCGTGGGGGAGGGGGTGCACTACACAGCACTGAGGAGAGCTCATCGGTGGAAGCGAAATTGAATGTATTTTAAAAACATTTTAAAATTGGACTTGGCAAGACAGATGGTGTGAAGTGCGGCTCCAGAGCCCTGAGCGGGACTTGCAGAGGGGGCAGGACCGACCGCCGCTCTGCCAGCGCAGGGCCAGATTCTGAGGCCTTTGTGCAGGGCTCACTCTGGCCAGCTCCTACAGAGGGCGTGGTGTACGGACGAAGCAAGAACTCACATCCCATGGTGAGCCCCAGCCTCCTGGCCTAGAGCTGCTCCTACCAGGCAGTCTGCGGAGAGCTTAAAACAAAGGACATTTCCGCAAAGAAACATCTTTGTTGCTGAAGGGGACGGATTCGCCATGCAGGCAAACCCTTAAAGCAAGGCAGTGTCCAGGGAAGGGATGGCTCTGGGACCTACCTGAAACCCTATACAGCAGAGTCAGCATGTCCACAGACCCATCCCGCTGTGTGGAAATAAGTCATATCCCCCCCCCCACCCTCCTGCCAGCATATCCGGGACTTGCCATCACAGTATAACACAAAGCTCTAACCTCAGGCTTCCCCACCGGAGAACAGCCCCTCAGGCAGGTGGCAGTGCAAGCAGACGCGTGCTGACGATGGCGAGATGGGGGTGAAGGCGTTCTGTTTCAGGGGGATCAGGAGGAATGTGGGGTGCTCTTTGTGTTATTTCTTGTTAGAGGCCAGTAGCAAATGATTCCCCGCTCCCCACAGCAGTAAGGAGGAAGCAGGTAGGGATTGTGTCTCAGAGGGATGTCTGAGTAAGAGCGACTCCTGGGGCGGTGCTGCAGATGCACCAACCTGGGCCTACGGCTGTGCACAATCGACCAGCGACAGATTGGTATTGAACGGTGACTACTGTGTACAGGGTGTGTATCGCTACAGTCTCAGTTCAGCCCCACCTATCTCCTGTCCTCCCCTGCCACTAGCCTCAGAGCTCCCTTCATCCCCTCCCGCCACGGGCTCCGGGGAACTTCCCAGGATAAGGCCCTGTGTTCAGTTGCTTTGAACTTTGCCCAACTTTAACCGTCCCGACTGAAACGTTCCACCCAGGGCCTCTGCTTCAGGCTGACCTGCCTGGGGAACGCTTCAGCTGTTTCAGAGAACCAGATTATGAAAAAAACTCCATTTTTTTGTTTTGCTCATATTAACAAAACGGTCGTTAAGTTTTTATTAGTATTATTATGTTAGAGGCTTTAGCACCCTCCCTCCTTTTGAGCAGGGAACTGAATTTGGCCAGCGGGCAGGATTGCCAAATCATTGCTGCAATATTACAGAGCTCATGCCAGAATTGTCAGGGCCTTGTGAGTTCCCCAGAGCTCCCGATACTTATCAAGCAGCAGCACTATCAGTAGAGTCGAAATGGGAAATGAAATGATTCCATCTGGACAGCTCAGCATGTAGGGAGCAGAGATGAGTGAGGACTGAGGAAGTTCAAGGTGTAGGTGGGTCTACACACATGCTAGAAAGGAGATCACTCCTCGGTGCAGAGGGGAGAGACTAGAGATTAGCTGTATATTGAGATCACTGACATGATCTTGCATTTGGAGATGCAGCCAATGTGAATCCAGGACTAAAACAACAGCTCATATCATGTAACTCCTCAGTGCTTGGGGTTATTAGGATAAACTTTCTAACTATAAGGATAGTTAAACTCTGGAATAGCTTTCAAGGGAGGTTGTGGAATCCCCATCATTGGAAAATTTTAAAAATAAGTCGGACAAACATCTGTCAGGGATGGTCTAGGTTTACTTGATCCTGCCATAGTACAGGGGACTGGACTTGATGACTTCTCGAGGCCCCTTCTAGTCCTACATTTCTGTGATTCTATTATTTTGGGTAGAATATAGCTTTTCACACTGTTTGGAAAGGTTGCATGATGGAGGTTACAGAGTTTTGTTTTTCCTTTTGCCACTCTGTCACTTTTCCAAAATCGGCGATATTTTCAAAAGGTAGAGTACAGGAAAAAAGGAAACAGTTATTCATTCTATTGCACTCAGGGGTAAAAAAGAAAAAAGGGTGAAAGAAAAAAATTTAGAATTATAAATATGTATTTTTTTAAAATTCATTTAAAATGTTGACCCCCCCAAAATAGTTCCAATATAAACAAATTTGAAATTTTGAAATAGTTCACAACATTGATTTTCCATTTTCTGACCAACTGTGCTCACAGTGAAGAGTTTGCAAATCTGTCAATGGAGCCAATGGAACATGCAGCTGATTCCCTGCACTGCCCCCCTCGTTCATGTGCAGCAGTACTTTACTCTGGAGGCTGGTGTCACGGGCTGATCAGAGGTGAGCATCGACTGCTCAGTACGGAATGAGAGATAGTAGGTGTGTGTGGGGGGGACTGACAGTGAAGGGCCTTCAGATTGAAGACAAGCAGCTTACATTTGATGCACTAGAGAAGGGGGGGGCAGTGGAGGGATTCAAAGAGAGGAGCAATGGATGTTGCAGTAATTGAGACACGAGATGATGAAAGCTTGGACGGGAATTTTAGTTGTGTGGATGGATAGGAAAGGCCGTGTCTTAGAATCAGCAAGATTTAGACATATCCTGGATAGGAGGCCCTAGAGAGAGGTCTGAGTCCAAGATGATGTCCGGGTCACGGCCCGAGTGACGGGTTTGATGGTGGTGTTGTGATTGTCCATGGTGCTTGAGAAAACAGGGAGCTGGGAGGGCTCCGGGGAGGGATGGAGTGGATGTGCAGCTGTTTTAGCCATGTTGAGCTTGGGCTGACAGCTAGATATCCATGAGGAGATGTCAGAGAGACAGGGCAAGTGGAACAAGGCAGGCTTCACCCCACACTTGCAAAGAATCTCCTGCCATGTTCACAGTCTGTTGTAGGCAGTTTTATTGTCCAAACCTAAACAAAGCCGTTCTTCAGCTCACCCTGCGCTATGATCCCCTTGACCTTTCCGGTTCTGACTGCCTTCCCCTCCCAGGGGATTGTGGCAGTCCCACTGCTCCTGTGCCTGTTCCCAGAGCACTGCCACCCAGGGCTTGTCTCCCCGGCGGCCCCTTTTCAGAACAGTTCCTCTCAGGTTCTCACTGCCTCCCCGCCCGTGGGAGCTCTGCTGCTCCTGCTGCCTGCAGCTTCCCAGCTCTGACTCATGGGATCCTCCTCCTTCCCCAGGCCCAGGTGCCTAGGCTGCAGCTCAGTGCACTGGCCTTGGTCCCTCTGGAAGGGCCAGTGTCCCTGGGAGCACTGAGATTTTAGTTTGGACAGGAGGAGACTGGTCTTGAGGAGACAAGTAGGTCTGTGAGTGGGTAGTTGTAAAGCAGAGACACTTGGAATTCCTGGCAGACTTCACTGTACCAGAGCTTAGTACAGATGGGCCCGCACAGCCCTGGCTGAGTCCCCCTTGGGGATGGTCACCACTCTGCTATATTAGACCCAGCCTTTGTATCGCACGTGATTCCAAGCCAGCTGGTCGGGGCCACATCCAGTCACTAGATCTGGCCGCTCACACTCCTGGGTGCAGATCTGCCATCTGGCACCTTTCCTTGGGATGTGGAACTCTGCCATCCAATTGTCCTAGGCCCTGACACCAGTGCTGACCCCGCCCCCAACTCCCCCAGACACTGATACATCCCCTCCCCCGAGTGTCACCCCAATGGTTTATAGTTTAACCATATGGCAGGTGAAGTAAGGAGCATGCAGGCTCTGCACAGTGGTTTCTAAACCCACAGTAACCTTTACACTCAGAGCGTACATGAGTTACTCTCCCCTCCCTAGTCTGTGCTTACCCCTCTGCTGAGCCCCGAGGCCCGGCCACGTGTCAGCAGGTAGGCCGCTCTGCCTCCTGCAGTCCTCCTGTTTCCTGGTGATGCTCAGCTGGTGAGATAGAGAGACTGGAGTCTGTTCCCTCTCTCATACGATTCACCGACAGGCTTTAGAGTCCCAGTCAGGTGGCTAAAGACTCTCGCCTCTTGGAGATGGATTGGGAGAACCAGTTTCTGGTCACTCTCTCTAGCTAAACCATTGTTCCCATAGGGAAGAGTTGTTCAAATGTGATGGCCCCTTGACGGCATTCTCCGTTGGGGCAGATACCCAGGTCCAGGCCCCCTAACACCAGAGGGATGTTACAATCCTGCATGGCACTTACAGGATATAATGAAGGTCATCATCTAAGCTGCACTCAAAATGGAGGCTGAAATACAACATGGCTTTCCAAGACCCAGACTAGGGACACAGATATAAACCTTGACTTGTCAAGTGAATAAATAGTACTTTGGCAACCGTTGCAAGATGTTCGGCTGCATGAGGAATGGGATGGTGAATAATATGGAGAATATTACCATAGCATTGTATAGAGCAGTGGTGCAGCCTCGTCTGGCATACTGGTCACCCCATCTCGCAAAGGATAGGACAGAACTAGAGGAGTTCAGAGAAGGGCAACGGGCCTGGAAAAACTCTCCTATGAAGAGGAATGGAAAAGCTGGATTGCTACATTAAATAACAAAATTATCCAGAATTATCACAGTTAATACTAAGAAAGAGAGGTTGGGAAGGGATAAAAACCTTGTGCTTCAGGGTTTAAGCCGATGCCTAATAGTAGAGACCAGGATGAGGGCGAATGTGGGGGCTAATGTGCTGCTGCAGGTTCTTACATGTTCCTCTGAGGGCCTGGGTCCTGACCACTGTCAGAGATTATATGGACCTCAGCTCTGATCCTATCTGTCAATTCCTAAGATCCAGTGGAAAATGAATTTCTCTTATGGAACTTTTCATGTGGAGAGATTGGCCCCTTTCAAACCCCATAACACTGAGTCTCAGCACAGGTTTGCAATAGTTTTTCATTGTGTTTCAGACATCTCTAGCTAAGGGCAGGTGAGCACCTTCCATACAATCAGTGTCCTGCTATGGAACCTGTTGGGGGAGCTGTGGGCTGTCGTCTTCTTTTATTTTCCTAAATTCCACAAAGCGCCAGAAACCCCTCCCCACAATCCCCATTTTCTGGCTCAACCATGTACATTTTCTTTTTGGAAGTTTCACTGTCCCTTAATATTCCACAAAGGTTTGTTCTCCTGGGGGAGATAAAATGAGAAGATCCAACTCGACGTGCACTATCTTCTGGGTGTGATTGTGCCACCATTGTTTGCCTGGGGCAGGCCCTGGCTCTATGGCCAATCCCACAGGTTCCAGTGGGGCTCCTTGTACAATCCGGCATGAGAAAGGGTGGCAGATGTGGTCTCAGCACCAGCTCAGAGCTCTTGGCAGGCAGAGTTTGGTAAGGTCAGGCTTTGTTTGGTTCTTGTGCTAGTTTCCTGGTTGACGTAGGAGCAGTAACAGCCTTCCAGAAACTCAGGCTTGTTGGTTAGAGGAAGATTTGGTGTATGCCTACGATGGGCATTAGCGAGAGGAAGACAGCAAGTGAGCTGCATATGGAGGGACTCTGCTAAGTGTAGCAAAGATTTTTAAAAGTGCAAAACCAGCAATGCACTTAAAATGTGGTTATAGTCTGCATCCAGCTCAGGGGGTGCCCGTCACCTTCCATGGTATTAATAATTGTCAGCCAATGTGGGCATTGTGTCCCCTCCATGACTCGAGCACAGGACACCTTCTTGGGATGGAGCTCTCTGAAGATCCTGCTATCCCTGCTAGTGTGTTGGAGCTGGAGGGCCACAGCATTGTGCTGGGTGAGATCTGAGGCTGGGGTATCTGGTGCATCAGCGAATTAGCCATGGTCCATGGAATCATCTCTTGCAGAACCACGTGGAGAGCTGTTAGCTCCCTCTGGGTTCTCTCCGTGTTTCTGCTGCACAGTTAGCATGTAACCCAGCCTACGGCTGCATAGCTCCTGCAAGTGTCGAGGGAAGGGAAGTGGAGCTATACAGAAGACACCAGCCACGCAGGACCGCTCCTGCTTCGGTGGTTCTAGGGAATTCCCAGCTTCCAGGCAGGGTTTTCCTGCCTTCTCCCAGGGTTTTCTTGGCACAAGGTGACAAACAGCCCAGTATTATTCTAGGAATATCCCTTATACAATACTGTTCCATGGCCTGACTTCAGTTGGTCAATAGCAAATGTTTGTTTTCATCACAAATTTTAATGGAAAAATTTCATTTAGTCAAACCCCCAATTTTCCATCAGAAAAAAAAAATCTGGATGGAAAATTTTCTCCCAGTTCCACTCTCAGTGCAACTGTAAGTTCCTGGGGAGCACTGAGATCCTATGGAGATAGGTGCTGTGGGGAGGGATTCGCAGAAGTGGGAATGATAGCTGGAAACCATCTTTGCGGCATGAAGATGGCTAGTGTTTCATTTTTTCAAACCTTCCAAATGAATTGAGCATGGGGATTTGGAAATAGGCCCCCAATGGGCCTCAGGTTAGTCATCCTGGTGGGGAGGAGGCAGGGACGGGATAGATCCCCACGGCTCATGTAAATCATAGAATCATAGAATCTCAGGGTTGGAAGGGACCTCAGGAGGTATCTAGTCCAACCCCCTGCTCAAAGCAGGACCAACACCAACTAAATCATCCCAGCCAGGGCTTTTTCAAGCCTGACCTTAAAACTTCTAAGGAAGGAGACTCCACCACCTCCCTAGGGAACCCATTCCAGTGCGTCACTGCCCTCACAGTGTGTACAGCCATGCTGCTTATTTTCCTAGCACCCTGAATACTGATTATAAAACTATTGTTTTCCTCTAGACAGATTCCCTGCAGAATTCACTCTCCCTTTTTAACCTGGGTGGTATTTTGTCCCTTGCAGTACTGTTTCCAGGGCTGCTTGTGGGACTGAAAAGGCAAATACCATCCCAAGGAATTATCTCTACATTAGGCACAATATACAAGCCTTGTAGAGGCAAGCTACACACTCGCTGAACTGTCAAAAGCCCTGCCCCAGCAGGTGACCATGGGGTGGCTGTGTTCTGTCCCCACCTCTGGTTCCTTGCAAACCCATAGAGAAACCACAGCACCATGTCCCCTATAACTCCAGGCTGGGGTTTATGGGTCAGGGTGTAGCCCATGCACCTGCATTGTAACCTACATACATCCTGCCCTCCTTCTCCTCCCCCCATGCAGATAATGTGTGTCATTGCAGGAACAGCCTGGACAAGAGAGGATGGGGATAAAGCGTAGCACTGGGGCTAGGGCTGGCCAGACAGTGGGCATCCAGTGGACCAGATCTCAGTTCCATTGAAGTCAGTGTCAGTTTTGTTACTGACTTCCTTGGGCCAGGTTTTGGCCCATGAAAACAGCTTTTATAATGTGAATGGGCATCTCTCCAACCTCAGCCTGGGCCCGGACCTAGCCCATTTCTATTGACTGTGAATTGGAGCTGATGGCCGGGCACCACTACCCAATCAAACACTGAGTTGTGAAGCCACAAAACGCAGGCCTTGCAAGCCAGGCTGAGCACTGGGACCCCCTTCTAAATGCACACACTGAAATCCTACTCTGATTTTACACAAAATGGCATTCCCGGCTGGGACCCAAGAAATCCGGTAACTCTGCCTTTATCAAATGGATGCTCTGTTTCGGACTATGCTCCACTGAGGATGGCAGTAGATTTACGCTGCTTTACACAGCTGGGCTTCGCGTTCAAGAGTCTCTGCAAGGGAACACGGCCTGCCAGGAGGAGATGGAGAAAAGCAAAGAGGGCTGGTCAGTCAAAGCAGCATGGGATGGGAGTCAGTGTTCTGGGAAAATGGCTGGATCCAGTGAGTGGAGAAGGCAAAGTACTTCAGGATTTAGTGTCTGTTGAAGCTAAACCCCAAAGAAGGTCTTAGGGCAAGGTGTGACGCTAGGCTGTGCACATGTATAATGAAGATGGGCTAGAGTTTTGTACTGGTGAAACCCACTCAGTCCTTTTAACGAAGGACTGTGCCTTGCTCACAGCGTTGAGCTTGGAGTTGTCCCCCGAGGATACAATTTATTGCAAGGTCCTGTAGGCAAATACACCTCTAATAAACTCTGTCAGTTTCTGCTAGCCTGGCCCACACACTAGCCGATGTGGGTACTGAGCTGTTAAACACAATATGTCAAAGTGGCAGTCTCCCTTCCCAAGCCTTTCCCCGGATGGTTACATTTGGTGAGGCAGCGTCAGCATCAGCTGGACCTCTCTGCTGCCACAGTGCCGTCTCTGACAGGAGTGCAACTGAAAGGAGATTCATGAAGCGCGCCTGTCACTCAAGCTGGAATCCACTGTGGGGGTGTTGTGCCATTGGGGCAGAAGCATAGATAATGACAGCACTGCAGGGCTCCTGCGCCAGCCTCACCGCACCCAAACAGCCCTATCGGACTGGTATTGTCCTCGCTCAGTCCCATCCTTTAAAAGGACACCAGGAACGTATTTTCTTAAATAGCTTTTAATATATTTTAATTTCTAAAGTTCTAGACCATTGCTTCTCCAATTGACCCTGTCCATTTCACATTGCAAGGACATGAGGCTTTTCCTTCCCTGCATTTCTTATAGTGCTGACCACCCCCCACTTCTTTTTGTTTACTTCTTTTGGGGGGCCCAGTGTCACTTCAGATATCCGGGAGCGTGTGCAGTGCTCTGGCAATAGTGTTTTCATAGGTGTTAGGGCCAGCGGGGGCCTCTAGTCTGACCCCAGGCTGTCCTTCTGTGATCCTGCAGCCATCCAGCTGCCCTGGCCATGTGTGTGTGTGTGTGAATTTGTTGCTAAAGGGCATCTCCTGAAAAGTGACTTGTGACAATGGCATTGTAGGGCTCCATGTTTGCCCCTCAGTGACTTCCTCTCCAGGGAAACGAAAAGCATTTTTTTCATTCCTGGCCCTGCAAAGCCAGCCTGGGATCCGCAGCTTACCTGTGTCCCCGTGGCTGGCACACCGTCACCAGCGACCAGGGTTCTGCCATGTGAATGGAGTTCGCAATTCTCTGCTGCTGGATGTGCCACACACCTCTCCGTAGCGGTGGTGGCTTTGCTGTGCTAGAGAGCATGTCAAGTTCTTTCAGCCAGGAGACGCAGCAGATGTGACCAGGTTCAGTTCCATTCACTAGTGGCACACTGGGGTGTGCCGTTGAGGCCCCACATATGGGAAGAGGTGGTGTGGCACTGCACTATCCTTCAGGAGCTCGGAGGGGCAGGACGCCCTGGCACACATGGACAGCCTGCTGCTCCTGCAGATAGATCCTCCCTCGTGGTCGGTGCAGGGGGAGGCAGGGCCACTCCCTCCCTGGGCATCTCCCCCACCCTCTTAAGGGGGCTTGCACCCCAGGGAGCAGCAGGGGGTAGTCCCTTGAGCACAGGGGCCATAATCCATTGTTCTCACTTCACAGTGCCATAAAGGCCAGGGGAATCCAGCACATAATGAATGTTTTTATGATAACTGGACTTTAGCATCCTCTTGTTTGTGTGAAAAATCTCTTTGTTCCCCGCCAGTGCGCACTGCTCCGTGGCGACTCACGCTGGTGACTGCCACACTAGGCAGCTCAGGATTATGTGTGTCCATTGAACTAAGGCAACAAGAACGTCTGAACAGAGTACAGCATAGCCACGTGGCATAGGCATTAGGCAGACCAGGACCACTTGGGATAGCTCAGCAGGGCCACATTCTGGCTCACAAAGCGGGAGTGGCATAACGCCTTTCCCTTAATGGAAAACACTATAAGAAATGTGTGACCCTGGCCCTAGGTTCTGAGATATGGATGTGGAGAGCAGACAGTGGCCTTAGGCCCTGCAGGATGCGTATGGACAGGTGACCCTGACCCTAGATTCTGAGGGATGGGCATGGAAAGGAGACTGGAGCCATAGGGCCTGCGGGAAGCATGTGTTGGGGGCTATCTCAGCCCTAGGCCCTACAGCTGTTTGGATTTTATTCCACCAGTGATACAGGAAGATTCTGTGTGGAGGCCAATAGCTGGTCCATACTGAGAAATACTGGGTTTATGTGGTCAGTGTCCTCTGGCATCAGTGGTTTGCCCATCTCCTGTGGGGTTTAGGCAGTGGTTCATGCAGGCACCTTTTCTTAACTCTGATCCCCCAACTCAAACGTCTTTCAACCTGGCAAGTCACCATTGCTGGGCTACTGCTGAGAGGGGCCTTGCTGTCCTCTAGAATAGACCTAAGCTAGAGCAGCTGCCCCTTGGAGCAGCGCCCTGCTGCACCCTGGTTCTGCTCCCTCTGCCCTTGAGCTGACCTGAGCCCCTTCTCCTCAACCTACACCAGCCCCCAATTGTGGTGCAGCAAGGTCTCACCAGGCCCTCCTGCTTTGTGCCCCCATCAGGACAGGGTGAGGAGAGCCTTTAGACCCCAGCAGGAAGGGAGCAGAGCCTCTCCTCACCTCCCCTGCCGGGGAGGGATAGAGCTGTTCCTGTCCCCTGCCTTCCCCAGCAGGCATCCCCAGGGGGCCCCGAGCTGCCTCTCCCTGACTTTGGGGCTCTTTGGGGAATAATGCCCGGCCCCCTCTTGAGCCCCCTGCAAGAGGGAAGGACAGCCTCCTCTGCCCCAGAAGGGAACCCACTGGGCCACTGGGCTCCCCAGGAAGACATCACATGTAAGAGGGGGTGCACAGCCACTCCCCTTTCTCCTCATTGCCCTGACTACAGAGCGAGCTCTTCCCCTATCCCTGACAGGCCAAGCCTTACTCCACAGCTCTCAGCACAAACGGTCGCACTTCACCCAGAGCCCATTCATTTTACAACCCCCAGGATACTCAAAAGCTAATGGGAAAGGCTCGTAAAACCTCCAGCTCCATGAGGCTCCTCCCTCTGCACTGCACACAGCATACCCTAGTGGGGGCCAACAGGCCAGTTCCAGGGCTGGTCACTTTCTTGATTAAATGAATGTTACATCAGAACAAAATAAGGATGGCGGATCTGCCTGCCTCCCTCCCTTCTCCTCCTCTCTCTTATGCACTGTCCTCTGGGGCACCAGCACTGCTAGAGTTAAGGTTGGATCAAGCCATCTGTTTGAATGCTAACTTTTCTAAGTCCTCTACAATTGACATGTTTTGGGGATTTCTTTGAAATGATGTACGCCTCATGAGGGCGCCGGGTTGGGTCAGTGAGCCAAATGTGGAGTCATCTGGGCCAAGACCTCTGGAGATACAAGCCATTTTTAAAAAGGGTTCTAGGTGGGGTGCTCTTTTTTTTTTGGTGAAGAGACGGAGATCAAACTGTTGATATGATGCATTTCCAGATGGTCTCAATCAGTTGAGTTTTACTCAAGGTAGTGCATGGCACCCATTAAATCTTTGGGAGACCCAAACTGAGAATGGTATGTCAGAAAATGTACATTTTTACATTGTAAATATGCCAATATAGAAAAATAGCTAGACGATTTCCAGTCCCACCATTTTATATGCTCTTTGTGCTGTGTGTGACAGAGATGGCAATTTCCTGCAATATCCTTGGGAGAATTTACTGAATTAAGTTTAAGTATCTTTTGGTCCACTGTATTAAATGAATTGTTTGTGTTATTGGGGGCTGGGATTGTGTGTAACTCTGGAAAGGGGAGATGTTATGTGACAGATGTGAGACCTGGGAGTTCAAAGGACTATACTGAACATTATGCCAGACAAGAATGGACTCTTTGAACAAGATGTGGGAAGTGGTTTTCCTGGGGAATATCTAGGGACAGGTGAAATGCAAATTCTCCACCTGGGGTTATGCCAAAACCCAGCCTTTTTGAAGCTATGCTTTGAGGAGAGGGCCATTGTCTGCTGATCACCTGTTACATGAAGCCAAAATCAAAGGCCCAAGTTGAATAGGAAAGACTGAACTATTTGTAGTTGTTGGTTCTGAATACGAGTCAGTTATGAACTTGTAACCATGGGGCAAACCCCAGTTGTGGGTTTTGAAGGACTGACTCCTACCAGAGCCCAAGGTTGGAGTTGGGGGTGACCTCTGGTAAGCTTTGTAGCATGCGTGTTGATTCTTTTCTTGTGTTTTGTTTTCTCTGTAATGCTTTCACTTTAAGAGTAAATGTGCTTGCTTATAAAGAGCTGTGTGGTAACTTATAACTGCGGGCAGTCATGCTGTTCATAGCCACCGGAGAGAAAGCAAAGTGTAGATGCTGGCATTGTAGGCAATCTAACTTGCTGGGAATATCACAATGTAGGTAGGGAACTGTGCAGCCCAGAAAACCGTGCAGCCCAGAAAACCGTGCATCAGGAGGGAGAGATATGCAAGTCTCTGCCCAAGAGAGGTGATGGCTGAGGAGGCGGAAACCTTTAGGTATGTGCCCTTGGTGGACCATGAGGGGGAGTACAGGTGCTGTTGCCCTGAACTGTGACATTCTAAACTCTGACGGTTATTCAGATTACTTTGAAATTTGGTGTGCTTCCTGAGGGCGTGATGATGCTTTTAGCCAGGATGGGCCGGAAGCTGGGAATGAGCGACAGGGAACGGATCCCTTGATGATTCCCTGTTCTGTTCATTCCCTCTGGGGCACCTGACATTGCCACTGTCGGAAGGCGGGATACTGGTCTAGCTGACCCAATATGGCCGTTCTTAGAGTTGTTTCCTACTGTCTTGTTTTCCAATTGGCATTGTTAGGGAGATGGCACAGCTTTCCCCCAAGTTACAGGGAAGCAACCATTGCTGCTCTTCTCCTCTTGCCTGAGTGTATGAATTCTGAAGTGCCTCTATCCCATGCTGAATGCTGTCAGTTCCCTGAGAAGTCTCTGGAACTGAGATCACTCACATGACCGTGCAGGAGTTCCAATATGCCAGTATCGACACTTGCTTCTAGTAAGCCTGACTGCTAAGGCCCTGAATGTGCAAATTCTTGTGCATGTGCTTAACTTTGCATTCTGTTTGGAGCTGATCTATTTAAACTGGTGCAAATTCCAGTGAAAGAGAGATCAGAATCTGGCATTTTGTTCCTAGTGGTGTCTGCGTGTGAGATACTTGCAATCAATCCTCCAAAATCTTAATGCGTAAAGAAACATTTCTTCATAGTTTTAATAAATCATCTACTAAGGAGGGCTTAAATGCATTCATTGTTGTGTGACTGGGCACTGCTTAAAACTTGGCAGCAGATTTCATGAATGACTGGAGCTCTGTGATACGCTGGATGTGTCCAGTCATACCTGCCTAACCACTTAGCAGTACATAGGGCGGTTGCTTGTAAACCAAGTTATTAAGATACGTGGAGTAGTTGTAGCCATGCCAGTCCCAGGATATTAGAGAGACAAGGAGGGTGAGGTAATATCTTTTATTGGACCAACTTCCGTTGGTGAGAAGAACAAGCATTCAAGCCACACAGACCTGAAGAAGAACTCTCTAAATTAATAAAATGATATTCCTGAAAATGGTAGAATTCTCAGTATTCCCCAGCTTCTAACACACATGAGAAAACTGGAAAAATGAATGGAAAAAAATTATGCTTCTTGCAGTTTGCTCTTTTAGTCAGATTAAATTATTGTTCTGCCCTAATTACATTATCCTTCCAATAATTAGTATGGATAGTTGCAGCTCCATTCAGATTCGTTAGCATGAAAGATCACTACCATGGGACAATTATTTTAACTCAGTTGGATGTTCCGGTCACACTTTGGGCTGTTTTTGATAAAAGGGGCTATTGCTCCATGATGTCTTTAATGACTGTAGTGAGGGCTGTGTGAATGACCTGAGTGAACCATGGGTTTGAAAGGCTCAGGCCACCAAGTGATGGAGGATGGAATCAGACCAGTGAACAGCCTATTCTGAGATCTGAGAAGGGAAGAGAGGAAGGCAACAGGGTAAGTATTAGAATAAGGATTTGTAAGGAGAGAATAATGGAGCTAGAAGGACTGGAACTGAGGGAACAAGTATGTTCCTGTGTTTTTGCTCCAAACCGTAGTGATGAAGAGCTCTTAAAAAAAATACCAGGTGACATAGCGGGCTGGATTATGATTTCATTGGCACCGGTTTAACATTTCTCATCAGAATCAGGCCCAGTATTGGGCAAACCTCCGTGCTGGTAGAAAGCCATTGATAGCTGGCAGGGAGCATTTACTTGGAAAATGATGACTGGAACTTCAACATTTTTTCAGGATCACTTCCAATACTGTTGTCCCCTAGACTAGACAATGTCATCACAGCAAATAGACCCAAAGGATCTGGGGTAATGGAGGCCAGTAAAGCACATGGCATAAGTACTATCTATCCATCTGCTAGGAAATGCTTCCATTCCTTTAGCTACACATAGTCGGTTGTATTCTGCTGTCCCAATTGCTATGGTAATTAGTGTATTTCAGATGGAAGCACATACCATCGTGCAGTATTCGAGGCATGGTACCACAGTACTCAACTGTTGGGGATGGCTAGCTAGGATTTTCTACAGCTGTACGGCTCCCTGTAGCTGAGCTGAGATTGTTGCTTGCCCCCCCCCCCCCGTGTATCTTCACTGTTCACGACAGCAAGTGGAAGGTTGTGTTGCCTCCTATCATTTCTGATCTTGAGAGGTGAAATCTGTCATTATTTACATGAGTTTCCTTGGGGAAGGCACACAAAATTGTATTTCTGCCCCTCGCTTCAGACTTCATAGATCAGGCTACATTCAAGTTACAAAAGCAGGGAGGGGCTATTTGAAACGTATGAAATTTAGAATAAAGGTTACTGCAAAAAAAAAAAAAAAAGTGAAGATCCCAAAAGAAGGGTTGTGAATTGCTCAAACCAACTGATGATTGCACATTATAGTCTTCTGGGAAAAACATCAGTGGACCAAATTCAGTCCCCAGATGTACACACAAAACACCCAGTGAAAACAGCTGAAGATGGTCTACATGGAAGGGCAAAGCTTTATCCCAGATGTGAATGTCTGAGTTAGCTTTGGCGGCCCGATTTCCATTATAAGTGCTCCCCCTACCTATCCTCTTCCCCACTCCCTGCTCCAAATACACCTCAGGCAAGGGAACTTTCAGCTGCCTTAAAGCTGGTAGTGCCAGCGTCTGCCCCAATTTCCCACCCCCTACATCAATGTAGGGGGGTGTCAGGGCTAGGAGGGAGCAAGGCAGAGCTCCACTCTGCCAGCCTCAGCTGACATAAGTTAGAGCAGCTTTTAAATCGTGTCAGGGCCAGGGCCTGTGAAGACTGACCCACAGAATGAGAGAGTTATAACTGGTCCCCTGGTGGCCTCCTCATGCTCCTGTACTAAAAAGGTCTTGATCACAGGACAGACTCTTGTTCTCAGAATGTAGTCAGACTAAAGACAGGTGAACCACAAAAGGTTCAGAGATCTGGTTTATAAAGAAACCTGAAAGTGTAGCTGCCAGATAGAGCAAAAATCTTACAGGAAGCGGGTTTTTTACGTGATTTCCAGAACTTACTGCTTTAGGTCAGGCTAACAAAATAATAAGGGGGCTATATAAGATAGATCGGGGTAAGCAACCTTTCAGAAGTGGTGTGTCGAGTCTTCATTTATTCATTTTAATTTAAGGTTTCGCGTGCCGGTAATACACGTTAACGTTTTTTAGAAGGTCTCTCTCTATAAGTCTGGGGTGTGTGTGGAGGTGCAGGGCAGAAGGCTGGGTGTTGGGGGGACTCGAGGTCAGGGCAGAGGGCAGGGGGTGTGTGGAGGTGCAGGGCAGGAGGTTGGGTGTTGGGGGGGG
>NC_048308.1:61944623-62047381 GCF_013100865.1 Trachemys scripta elegans | reverse complement strand
GGTCAGGGCAGAGGGCTGGGTGGGGGGGTGCAGGGCAGAAGGCTGGGGGGTGTGGGGGTGCAGGGCAGAAGGCTGGGTGTGTGTTGGGCTGGGGGGGGTGCAGGGCAGAGGGCTGGGTGTGGTGGGGTTCAGGGCAGAGGGATGGGTGTGTGTTGGGCTGGGGGGGTGCAGGGCAGAGGGCTGGGTGTGGGGGGTGCAGGGCAGAGGGCTGGGTGTGGCGGGGTTCAGGGCAGAGGGATGGGTGTGTGTTGGGCAGAGGGGGTGCAGGGCAGAGGGCTGGGGGGGTGTTGGGCTGGGGGGGGGGCAGGGCAGGGGGAGGGGGTGCTCGGCTCGTGGGGGTGCTCCCAACCCTGAGCGGCTCAGGGCAGGGGGCTGGGAGGGGTATGCCCTGTTCCACCCCCTTCCCCCAGGCCCATCCCTACCTCTTTCTGCCTCCTCTATGGAGCAGCGAGCACGCTGCCGCTCGGCTCTGCTCCGCTCCCCCTGCCCCTCGCAAGGGCCATTGCCGGCAGGGAGAGGGAGGGGGAGGAGGAGGAGGAGGGGGGGCCGGAATGCACCACGTTGTGGGAAGAAACGGGGGAGGGGGGGAGCTTGGCTGCCACAGGACCAAGCTTCTGCTCCCGCAAGGGAGAGCGGTGGGCGGGGGGCGGAGTGGGGCGGGGGGCCAGGACCCCCCCCCACCGCTCTCCCCTGCGGGCGCAGGAGGCAGAAACTTGGTCCTGCGGCAGCCAAGCTTCCCTCCTCCCCCACTTCTTCCCCCAGCGTGGCGCTTTTCGGCCCCCCCTCACCTGGCAGGCAGCGTGCCACTCAGAATCAGCATGTGTGCCGTGTTTGGCCCGTGGGCTGTAGGTTGCCGACCCCTGAGATAGATAGAAAACCTATTTCTGGGACTGGATAATAAAGTGAGGCCAACTTTGAGTATCTGTAGGAATATATTATTTGGCCCTAAGAAAATAAAGAAAAAGAGAGAGTTCCCAATAGTTGGGACTAGCAAGGAGACGGCATAATGTTAAAGGAGAGCAAGAGAAAAAGGGTAAAAAGATTTTAAGACCAGGAACAAAGGGAGCAAACAGGAGAGTGGGAGAGTAGTGGTAAGAGGGGAAAGGTAGAGAGGACTGGTTCAGATGATGACATTAAACATCAAGTGCAGTTGGATAAGAAGCCGGTGAAGTGAAGAAAAGAAGGTGTGTGGGGGGAGGATAATGGGGGGGGGGGGAAGGGAGGGAGAGAAATGCAGACTGCGAAGGAGAGCCAGTATTAGGCAAGCTGCATGAATTTCAGATTGAAGTGTCCAAAGAGAGGATTTCAGATCGCCATTGTAGAAATTGAAGTAATTGGCTTTCATCCAAAAGGACATGGAGATGAGATAGGCTGAAACAGCATTACGGCTATACAAGAATGAGGGAGGAAAGGTGGGACATAATTGCTTGTCAGCAGTGAACCAATTATATTGTCGGTCATGAGCAGAGATACAGTGCCAAGGGGGAAGGTCAAAGACACAAGAGTAGGTGACTGAGAAGAGAGCCCTAGGAGACACCCACCCAGAGGAGCAAGGAAGATTCTGATTGCAGGATACTTTAAATGATCAATCAGATGAGAAGCAGGAAACTCACCGGCATGCAGAACCCAGAAAAACATTGTGTGTGCTGAGGCAATGAAGAGGTGGGTTTAATGAATGCCACAGTGGCTGATGGGCCAAGCAACAAAATGGAGAGACGTGAGGCCTTTGGATTTTGCTCCATGATGTCTTTAATAACTGTAGTGAGGGCTGTGTGAATGACCTGAGTGAACCATGGGTTTGAAAGGCTCAGGCCACCAAGTGATGGAGGATGGAATCAGACCAGTGAACAGCCTATTCTGAGATCTGAGACGGGAAGAGAGGAAGGCAATAGGGTAAGCATTAGAATAAGGATTTGTAAGGAGAGAATAATGGAGCTAGAAGGACTGGAGCTGAGGGAACAAGTATGTTCCTGTGTTTTTGCTCCAAACCGTAGTGATGAAGAGCTCTTAAAAAAAATAGGTTTCAGAGTAGCAGCCGTGTTAGTCTGTATCCGCAAAAAGAAGAACAGGAGTACTTGTGGCACCTTAGAGACTAACAAATTTATTAGAGCATAAGCTTTCGTGGACTACAGCCCACTTCTTCGGATGCATATGCATTCTAATAATATGTCTATACCAAGAAAGCTGCTGAAACTGAACCCGTGCTGAGAGGGGTGGTGGCTGGATGCGGTTTGTTAGTCTCTAAGGTGCCACAAGTACTCCTGTTCTTCTTTTTTTTAAAAAAAATAAGCAAGATTAACATTGGTAAAATAACCTATTTTGCTTGAAAACCACTGCACCTTTTTGCTCATCGCTGTTTATCTTTTGTCACAACAATCTTTCTTCCTGCTCCTTCCATCTCCAGCCTGATCATGATATTCTGTATTGACGTCATAATCCTGAAATTTCTGCATCCTAGTCCTTTCCAGCTGCTAACATGCATTGCTGAAAATTACAGGATTAAGTCTTAATGGTAGGATCAAGCTGCAGTGAGAAATGAGGAGAAAGCTCTTACTTAAACCAAAAAAAAAACAAAAAAAACAACCCAGTCAAGAGGAGATCTGGAGTATGTAAAATACAGAAAAAACAAAAGCTATCCTCTTTCCACCTTATTTTTCATTTGAGGTTCACAAGTTTATGAACACTTTGGTAGATGCCCAAAAAGCCGCAATCCCACGACGGAGGAAGAAGGCTGAACTGGTTTAGAGGGGAAATGAACACAGCTATAAAAATTATATGTATTATATATATTATTAATAATAATGCAATAAAGGCAGAAGTGATAAATAAATATTTCTGTTCTGTATTTGGGAAAAAACAGATGATGTAGTCATATCACATGATAACATTCTTTCCTTTCCACTGGTATCTCAGGAGGATGTTAAACCGTAGCTGCTAAAGTTAGACATTTTAAAATCAGCAGGTCCATATAACTTGCATCTAAGAGTTTTAAAAAAGCTGGCTGAGGAGCTGAGGACCATTAATGTTGATTTTCAATGGGTCTTAGAGCACCAGGGAAGTTCCAGAAGACCGGAAGAAAGCTAATGTTGTGCCAATATTTTTATAAAGGGTAAATGGGATGACCGGGTAATTATAGCCTGATATCAGTCCTAGGCAAAATAATGGAGTGGCTGATATGGGACTGGATTCATGAAGAATTAAAGGAGAGTAATATAATTAATGCAAATCAACATGGGTTTATGGAAAATAGAGCCTCTCAAACTAACTTGATATCTTTTTTGATGAGATTACGAGTTTGGTTGATAAAGGTAATAGTGCTGATGTATTTCAGAGTAGCAGCCGTGTTAGTCTGTATCCGCAAAAAGAACAGGAGTACTTGTGGCACCTTACAGACTAACAAATTTATTAGAGCATAAGCTTTCGTGGGCTACAGCCCACTTCTTCGGATGCTGATGTGATACACTTAGACTTCTGTAAGGTGTTTGACTTGGTATCTCATGACACTGATTAAAAAAACTAGATAGATCTAAATGAACATGGCACACATTAAGTGGATTAAAAGCTTGCTAACTGATAGGTCTCAAAATGTAACTGTAACTGGGGAGTTGTCATTGAGAAGGTGTGTTGTCAGTGGGGTTTCCAGTGGGGTTCCACAGGGTTTAGTTCTTGGCCTTTTGCTAATTAATGTTCTTATTAATGACCTGGAAGAAAACATAAAATCATCACTGATAAAGTTTTCAGAGGACACAAAATTTGGAGGAGTGGTAAATAATGAAGAGGTCAGGTCACTGATAAGAGCGAGCTGGATCTCTTGGTATGCTGGACGCAAGCAAACAATGTGTTTTAATATGGCTAAATGTAAATGTAAAGTGTCATAGGGTGTAAGACCAGAAGGGATCACCCAATTGTCTAGTCTGGATCACCCAATTGTATAGCACAGGCCACCCACAGCACTAAACCCAACAACTGAAATGAGACCAAAGTATCACAGCCCAAAGGAGACTAGACTGTGCTTTGCCACAGGCAGAGACTAGGAGGGACCAAGATGCGCCGGTAGCCCAGGCCCCCGCAACAGCAGGGAAATGATTGAGATATGCCCAGATAATCCTGGCAAGTGACTCACTCCCCACATTTAAAGTTTAGAAAAAGGCAAAAAAACCCAAGGTCCCTGCCAGTCTGGCCTGGGGGAAAACTCCTTCCCACCCCACCTATGGCGACCAGTGAGACCCTGAGCATGCACAAAAGAACCAGCTAGACAAGCCCCTGAGAGAATGCCACCTCATAGCCCTGGCCCTCCCCATCCAGTGTCCCATCTCCAGCCATGGCCAGCCTTGATGCTTCAAAGGAAGGAAATTAAAAAACAAACAAACCCAGAATACATGTGGGGGGGGGGGGGGGGGGGGGGGGGAAGAGATCCCTTCCTGACCCCTGCAGGTGGCTGGCTGAAGCTTTAGGAACATAAGACATAAACCGGAAGTGAGCTGTCGTGGCGTTGGGACTCACCACCGCAGCGCCTCCTTCTGTTCAGTCCGGGAATTAGCTCTCAATAGTCCTGGAGCACCCTCTGCTGGCGGTGTCCCATCTGTCTCTTGTCCTCCATCGGTGTCTGGACCCGCGTTGCTCCCCACTCGTTGGTGTCCTCTTCAGGACACTGCCCTCCGGCAGTGCCCCTTAGTCTTTCCTGGGCCGCCTTTATATAGGGTCTAGCCTAGCCCTGATTGGCTGGCTCTAATCTCGGCCCTTCCCTAATTGGCTGCCGGCCTGTGCAGCCGCTCTGGCTTACTCTAGCCCCCTCTCTCATGGGGGTGGGGCAGCCGCCCCACCACAGAGCCCCAGAACTGTTGAGCCCTACCCCCTGCCATCATGAGAAAAACCATCATACAATTCCGCTCATAAACGTGTCCACCTCTCTTTTAAAACTAATTTGGTTATTTGTCCCCAGAACTCCTATTCAGAGGCTGTTCCAGAACCACACCCATCTCATGGTTAAAAATCTACTTCTAATGTCCAGCCTGAATTTGTTCACGGCCAGTTTATATCCATCTGTTCATGTGCCAACATTGTCCTTTTTCTTAAATCACTCTTCACCCTCATCTAAATCTTTTTATGTAATATTTTGATACTTCTCTGTATTGATGATGTCTTCCAAATTCATATCATCAGCAAATTCCATTACCACACTCCTACTTTTTGTGCCAAGGCCATTAATAAAAGTACTAAATAAGATTGGTCCCAAGACTGATCCTTGAGGAACTCCACTAGTAACCTCCCTCTAATCCAATAATTCACCTTTCTGCACATGTTGCCTTCTCCCCTTTAGCCAGCTTCTTACAATTCTTGTACTGATCCCCATCTTCCCTAATTTTACTAATAATTTCCCATATGCTACAGTGTCACTGAAGTCCAAGTATTTTAGATCTACTGTTCTTCCCATATCTAAAAAATCAGTTATTTTTTCAAACAAGGAACATCTAAGAATGAAAAACATAGGCCACACTTATACAATCAGGGACTCTACCTTGGGAAGCAGTGACTCTGAAAAGATTTGGGGGTCATGGTGGATAATCATCTGAACATGAGTTCCCAGTACGATGCTGTAGCCAAAGGAGCTAATGCAATCCTTGTATGCATAAACAGGGGAATCTCAAGTAGGAGTAGAGAGATTATTTTACATCTGTATTGGCACTGTTGCGATCACTGCTGGCATACTGTGTCCAGTTGTGGTGCCCAAAATTCAAGAGGATGTTGATAAATTGGAGAGGAGTCAGAGAAGAACCATAAGAATGATTAAAGGATTAGAAAATGTCTTATAGTGATAGACCCGAGGAGTTCTGTCTATTTAGTTTAACAAAGAGAAGGTTCAGGGATGACTTTATCACAGTCTGTAAGTACGTACATGGGGAAGAAATATTTGATAATGGCTCTTAAACCTAGCAGGCAACAGTATAAAGTAATCCAATGGCTGGAAGTTGAAGCTAAACAAATTCAGACTGGAAATAAGGTGTAATTTTTTAACAGTGAGGGTAACTAACCATTGGAACAATTTACCATAGATCATGGTGGATTCTCTACCACTGGCAATGTTTAAATCAAGACAGGATTTTTTCTAAAAGATCTGCTCTAGGAATTATTTTGGGGAAGTTCTCTGGCCTGTGCTATACAGCAGGTCGGACTAGATTATCAGAATGGTCCCTTCTGGCCTTGGAATCTATGACTCTGAGTCTCTGGGAAGTATCAAGCTGTTGGTCTTAATAACATTGAGGATGTGCTAAATAATTGGAGGTATTTAAACCTTCTTTCCTGCCTTTCTCCCTCACCACCAAAAATGCAATCCTGAGCAGTGAATTTGCCTGGCGTGAGACTATTTCCGCCTAATGACACAGAGAGACAGTTTGCAGCCAGCCCTGCCAAGTACATTGTGGTGCACAGAATGGCTGAGGCAGTGGGAGTCTAGCACGGTCATCCAGAGGAAGCTATTGGCCGGCATTTTCAAACTTGCCTGCCCCATAGTGGGGATTTCAACCCAGGCATCCCACATGAGTGCACTAACTGTGGGGCTTTTGGGTATGGCAGGCAAAACCCCCACCCTCCTCAGTTTTGTGCATGGTGCATAAGTCCCCTTGTGAATCTAGCTGGAAATATTGAAATGATTCATTTTGACATTTCCAAAATATTTATTCTTTTTTATTCAACTGCAACAATTTGCTGAAATTGACATAATTTTGCAAAATGTTTTGGTTGACCTGAATCTGCATTTTTTTAGTGAAAAAAGGTTTTGGATGAAAATTTTGCCCAGCTCTAGGTTAAAGGCCTAATTTTAAGCAACCAAGTTTGATATTTTTGGCCTGTAGTACTGAATCCTGGTCTGTTGAAGTACATAGGAATTTTGCCATTGGTTTTGGCCAAGGATTGGGCCCATTGTGTCCACTGTTCATGGCTTAACTCCACAGTCCTGAAATACTGAGGAGCCTATGAAGTTTACAAAATGTTTTCATGGGGTTTTGGTTTTGGGGACCTTTTTAAGATGCACTCAGGAAATTGCAGTTTAAGTTTTCTTTAGGATTGATAAAAGCTACCAACATTTATCATGTTGTGGCGGATGTGAGGAGACCATTTCTTCTTGGTAAAGTTTGACTTAGGGCTGGTTGAAAATTTTCCATCAAAACTTTTTGTTAATGGAAAATTAAGTTTTGAACTAAACAAAATTTCTGCATGAAATGTGTCCGCTTTCTACAGAAAATTCCATCTGAAAAACTAAAAAAAATTCATCTGAAAATGAAAAATTTTGATTAAAACCTGAAAACACTTGACTGAAAATCAATTTTTTTTAAATTTAGAAATGCCATCACAATGGCTTATACTTCAGATTCCTCATGACCCCTTCCCCTCTATAAGCTGGGTGCCCTGGCTGGACTACAGCTCCCATGATGCACTGCAGCTGGGGACTCCCATGATGACAGCTCTGCAAGGAGGGACGATAGTGCATTATGGGAGATCTCGTCCAGCCAGAGACTCCAGCCCAAAGAGGAGAATGGAGACATGTGGCACCAAAAGTGAATATAGGCTGGATGAATGGACTATAAGGTGGATAGAAAGCTGGCTAGATCATAGGCCTCAACAGGTAGTGATCAATGGCTCCATGTCTAGTTGACAGCCGGTATCAAGCGGAGTGCCCCAAGGGTCGGTCCTGGGGCTGGTTTTGTTCAATATCTTCTGGAGGATGGCGTGGATTGCACCCTCAGCAATATTGCAGATGACACTAAACTGGGAGGAGTGGTAGATATGCTGGAAGGTAGGGATAGGATACAGAGGGACCTAGATAAATTGGAGGATTGGGCCAAAAGAAATCTAATGAAGTTCAACAAGGACAAGTGCAGAGTCCTGCACTTAGGACGGAAGAATCCCATGCACTGCTACAGGCTAGGGACCGAGTGGCTAGATAGCAGTTCTGCAGAAAAGGACCTAGGGGTTACAGTGGACGAAAAGCTGGATATGAGTCAACAGGGTGCCCTTGTTGCCAAGAAGGCTAACGGCATTTTGGGCTGTATAAGTAGGGGCATTGCCAGTAGATCGAGGGACGTGACATTGGTGAGGCCTCATCTGGAGTACTGTGTCCAGTTTGGGGCTCTACACTACAAGAAGGATGAGGAAAAATTGGAAAGAGTCCAGCCGAGGGCAACAAAAATGATTAGGGGGCTGGAGCACATGACTTATGAGGAGAGGCTGAGGGAAGTGGAATTATTTTGTCTGCAGAAGAGAAAAATGAGGGGGGATTTGATAGCTGCTTTCAACTACCTGAAAGGGGGTTCCAAAGAGGATGGAGCTAGGCTGTTGTCAGTGGTGGCGGATGACAGAACAAGGAGTAATGGTCTCAATTTGCAGTGGGGGAGGTTTAGGTTGGATATTAGGAAAAACTTTTTCACTAGGAGGGTGGTGAAGCACTGGAATGGGTTACCTAGGGAGGTGGTGGAATCTCCTTCCTTAGAGGTTTTTAAGGTCAGGCTTGACAAAGCCCTGGCTGGGATGAGGGGGGAGGGATAGCTCAGTGGTTTGAGCATTGGCCTGCTAAACCCACGGTTGTGAGCTCAATCCTTGAGGGAGCAGTTTGGGGATCTGGGGCAAAAATCTGTCTGGGGATTAGTCCTGCTTTGAGCAGGGGGTTGGGCTAGATGACCTCCTGAGGCCTCTCCAACTCTGATATTCTAAGTGCAACTCCCATCAGGCACTTTTGTAGCATTTCTGAATGGAATTTTTTAATTTTAGCCAAAATTGTTTGGTTTTCTTCCAAAAAAATTCATTTTTTATTTTTTTGCCAAGAACCTGAAATTTTCCACATCAAAACCTTCCATTTTCTGACCCACTCTAGTTTTATCATGAGATCTGCTTTGGATCTGAGGAAATGAGCGAGATTTTGAGCACTGTACAGGACTGAAAAATGTTGTCAGCTCACTGCAATGGTAATGAAGTTGGGTCTTTATTAATATTTTCACAAATCTCTGCACCATAGCAGATGAACTTATTCCCACAAAGAAGGATCCTAGGAAAGAAATGTTTCTCAGCTCTGCTTGCCGACGAGAAGGGAGTGGTAATGCTGAGGGATTCTTTTCACCTCACTGGTTTCACCACGACAATGCACCCTGACAAGGACCGTCAGACCTATTTAATCCAGATCAGTGTGTGCTTTCAATATAAACTCCTCAGACTCTGTATTTGAATGAATCAATGGACCATGCGTGTTCCAGGAGGGAGCGTCGTCCCGTGGTAAGTGTGGGCAAGAAGGGTTCCGGACTCTTGTCTTCTGCTTCTCACAGCTCTGGGGCAGATTGTAGCCTCCTGTGGCAGGGGCCCGGGCGGAGGAAAACTCCATGAGATTCCTATTGTCATGTTTTCTCCAAATTATTCCATTGGGGCAAGGGAGTTGTCCCACCAAAGAAGGAGCAGAAGTTCAGACCCTAAGACCCACAGCTCCCCGACATAGAGCAGATAAAGGACCAAACATGCAGAGCCCCCGTGCTGCTGCCTCTGCTCTGGGGTCCATGCTCTTCTTCCAGCTTCCTGGTTCCAATGGAGCAGGCAGGTCCCCCTCAGCAGGAAGGTGCTTCCAGACTGCTGTGCAGTGCTGCGTTGCAGTGCCTTATCGATGGTGTGATAAGTCAGCTCCCTCCCTTCCTGGGATTCGGTTCTATGGGCCTACATAAACTGACTGTGTCTCTCTATTGGGCCTCTTGCCATCCTCTCCCACGCTCTGTTCCTCACCCCCCCGCTATGTCCCCCTTCAGGCCTCTTAAGTGTGCCCATGGGAGCAGGATGGTGACTCTATTCCTCTGTAGAATGTGATGCCTCTGTGACTTAATGGGGGCTGCACGTAGGTGGAAAGGAAAATACAGGCCAAGTCCTGCACAGTCATACCAGCACAAATTGACGGGGCCTATTTCTGATCTCAGGGCTCATATACGGGTTGGTGGTCCATGCACAGGTCTCCCGTTGCCATCTAGAAATAGTGGTGGTGAGGCTAGTTCCCTCCTGGGTCGGCACTCCCCCCTTTCCTAGGACCCTGTGGAGGCCTTTCGAAAGAGAGCTGGCCAAGGCAGTGATGGAGATATGTGACTTACTGGAATACAATCCAGACTAATGAGTGCTGTGATAAACCTGTACCCTGGTATGTCACGGGGGACCTACCCATCTTTGTCCAAGGGGCCCTGTCAGAGCTTGGGGGTAGTGTTCTTACCCAACGCTAACAACAGTGCACACCCAGGCCTGGGATAGGCCTGGTGCCTAGGTAAAGTTTTAAACATAACTTTAGGCCTGGGGATGGCCAGGGGACGGGGCTAGGTCTGTGGCTTACAGGGACAGAGACGTGGGGCTGGAGCCACAGCAGGTGTGGGGTAAGGCTAGGACTGAGGGCGATAAGTAGAAGTCATGGCTTCAGGACGTGAGTGGGGCCTGGCACCATGGGGCAGGGAAAGGCCAACAAGAGCCTGCGCTGTGCATGAGTGGGGTGGCTAGGAATCAGGGCTGGGTGCCCTACCTGGGGCTGGGAGTGGAAGGAAGAGTCTTGGCAGGCAGTGTGGGGACCATGCCCGGGAACTGCAGTACCAGACGGAGCAGTGTGCATGGAGAGGGAATGCTGCCTGCAAATTGTGGCTAGGGGTATGGCCGAAACATGACAGCGTGTGGGTGGAGGAGGGAGTGGGGATGTCGGGGAAGGTGGGGGGGAGAGGGAAGGCGGATATAACACAAAGCCACCGTCTGCTGTAATAACAGGTTAAAATTGCTCTAATTCTGAAAGACTAAATGACCGCCTTTCTCCCAAAGCTGTGTGGGAACTGATGGCAGCCAGCACCTCTCTCTTCAGTAGCGTAGTGATGTAGGCTGAGGTCCAGGCCTGCTCTGCACTGTGTGTTTACCTTCTGTGTGGTGTTAGCACACTCTGTGCTTCTGGGGCAGGGGGCTGGCTACAGCAGCCTGCACCGAACTCCACTATCATTGGTGTATAGAGGACCACATTCTGTAGGGTATCTCAAGAGTACAACAGGTTTCTAAATTGGTTCAGCTGTGTTTGAAGCCTGAGGACTGATTATGTCCTGACTTATGTTGTGTGGTTCATTTCATTTTTAAGGCCTGAGACGTCCGAGGATTTGCTAGCGTGCGACTAATGCACCCAGGGATTCAAAATGAGTGTGCCAAAGCAGTTATACCTATAGGGAGCATGGGAGGGTGCTGGTGGATACCGGATCCGTTCAGCACTTCCATGCAGGGCCTTTATAAGTGCTTGACAAAAGAGCAAACACAAGAGCAAGACCTGCCAGCCTAGAGGGCTCTCCGCTGTCTCCTAGAGGCGGCACTCTGAATGCAGGAAGTGTTTTTGGTAGGCAAGAGACTGGAGCAATAGACTCACTCACACTCACTCATGCCCGTCACCCCAATCGGGGTATGGGCCGCCAACCACAGATCTCCAGAGTCCTTTATCCTGGGCCATTTGCTCTAGCTGGTTCCAGGTATAGCCCATTTTTATGCTATCAGCCTGAAGGTCGCGTCGCCAGGTGTTTCTTGGACGGCCTCTTTTCCGCTTGCCTTGGGGGTTCCACCGCAATGCCTGTCTAGTGATGTTGGTTGGCTGCTTGCATAGTGTGTGTCCTATCCAACCCCACCTTCTCCTTCTAATTTCTTCCTCTGCTGGAAGTTGATGGGTCCTCTCCAAGAGGTAGATGTTGCTGATGGTGTCTGGCCAGCGGATCTGGAGAATCCTTCTAAGGCAACTATTTATGAAGGTCTGGATCTTCCTGGTGGTTGTTTTAATTATCCTCCAGGTTTCAGCTCCATATAATAAGACTGATTTCACGGAGCAATAGAGGCGAGCCTCAAACACAGTGCCCAGTCCTGCAGAGCCTTGCTCACATGAATACCCTCTGGACTACTGTAATTTCCTGTGGTAGAAGGGTCACAGACTGCAGGGATGGTCCCAGTTTAAGGGCCTGATCGAAAGCCAGCTGGAGTCACTAATAATCTCCCTTACTTCAATAGAGATGCACTTAAAATTAGAGCTGGTAACACAGAATGGCCATTTGCTTTCACAATTTTGAAGGAAACGAAACGATTTTCATTTCATTTGATTTTGTGTGTGTGCAGAATTTCCCAATTTTCATTTAAATGAGTTGGAGCCAACACATAAAAATGGTCCTGAATTATTTTAACAAAATTTGGAAAATTTTGAACCAGACAAACATTTTTCATAAAAAAATCATTTGGTTCTAACAGGCATTTTTTAAAATTAACAATCCAAAAATCGTTAAAACCTTTTCAGGGAGAAATTTGCAACCAGCTGTAGTTAAAATAGGCAACGCCCTTTTCAAGTCAAGTTGCTGTCGAGCCTTTGTGCTCCAAAATAAAGATGGTGTTCAATGCAGGCTAAAGTTAAACCCGGGCAGTGACAAATGCAGATTCATGCACCCGTAGCATGAGTCTGAACCCTGCCTTCACTTTGCCAGTCAGCTGACTATGCAAATAGACTCATCTGTGCCCAGTAGGAAACTACTTCTTCAAATTAGGGGGGAAATTGTACCGATCAGACACCCTCTGCTCCCTTCCAATGTATATCTGGCTCCTGTTCTAGACATTGTAGCTTTGTTGCACGTCTGACATGTGAACCAACCTGAAGGATGTTTTGTGGAGCCCAGATCAAAATGCTTCATTTCATGCCCCCTTCTGTCTCCCGTGTCTTCCTAATGGAGCGGTTGGGGGAAAATCCTGAACGTTCGTTTGGTTTTATATCAGACTAGGTTTTCACTTTCATTTCAACTGATTTTTAATTTAATTTACTGATATTTCTAATTCTTTTAATAGAATATTTTTGTTTATCGTGTTTTATTTCCAAACATGATTTTTTGAAATTTTGAAATAATCAAAAATTAAAAAAAAAAAAACACCCAAAGAAATTCCACCTCTCATTAAGCCAGTCAATCCAAAATTGCGATGAAAGTGCAGAGAGAAGGGGGAGGGGAAATGCTTTCATTGTTTGGTTTAATCTGTTCTCCCCTCTTTTCCTTCTGCTATGTCACTTTGCTGATCAGCTGTTTACAGGGTGGTTTTCTGTATAGGTTTTTAAAGAACACTTCCTTTTGGCAGTTTTTCTATTTGAAAAAACAGGAAATGGATTTTAAACAACAAGAAGAAAATTGTGCCCAGCTCTCTGCCAGGGGCCATATTTGCTACTCACTAGAGAAATGCATGCTGGGAATATGCCAAAAAAAGCAAAAAACAAAGATGTGGCTTTATTTTAACATGCATGAAAAGGTTCCTTATGTTTTGTCTGTGTCATTGGCAGAGGGAGGAACCACGCCCTGGACTGCGAGGTTGTGATCATTTTTAGTAATGATGCTCCCGCATGCAGCACTCTGGTGGAAGTAAGGGCTCCTCGTGCGTGTGAAAGCATTGCCCCAGATTGCTTCCAGCATCCCTGCCCCACAGCGGTGGATTGTGGCTCACACCGGACCCAACCACCACCGCCAGTTGTCCTCCAGCAGGACAGGGGCGTGTTTGTATTGTACGTCCTGTGGCTAAAGTAACTCCTGCACAGGCAAGGGGGGATGGACAGGTGGGCTGGTGTCCTGCCTATAGTACAGGAGCAATGGGCTTTCCTTCCCTGCTCACTGGGTACTGTCAAGGCCCTTCCCTCCTCCCCACAGGTGTGCTCAGAGGGACTCCATCCATATTCTCATCACTGGATGCTGGATGCTTGCCCCAAGAGAGCCCTCTCTGGTGCCCAACATTCTCAGTCAGCGGGGGAAAACCCCAGTCTACGGTTGGCCATTGGAGGAAGGAGCTCATTCCCAGTGCCATTCCCAGCACACTCAGAGATTCTTTTATTGGGGAATTAGGGGGTTCAGTGTGCTAAGGAGCTATGGAACAGCGCCTCCAACAGTATATCTGGCTCCTGTTCTGATGGGCCCACTGACCTTTCATAGCCAATCTACAGCAGAGGAAAACTTCAGCTCGCTACAGCTCTTCAGTCTTTGGGCCAGGTTTTGCCCCTCTGGAAGCTGATGCAATGCCATTGACGTCAGTGGAGGTGCACCTACTTACCCAGGTCTGAATCTGGCCCCTTATATTTTGGATCCATTGGACTAGACATAATGGTATCTGTGGGGCCTTCAAGGAGAAAGACAAAGAAGCAATTTCAAGGCTTCTCTGAAATAAGCAGAAGATGATGGCCTCTGAAGAGGAGAAGCTTTAAATGGCCTCTCGCTATTTTTGGGCAGGACATAGAACGCATTGTTCTGAAACACACAAAATAACGTGTTGGGAACATTGTTTTTAAGCCCTTTGTCTCTGTGGGTAATTACCAAATGGCGAAAGGCACATAGCTAAAGTCAATGCCTTGGCTGTACTATCCCTCACGTTTTTCAGGCAGTTTATGAACTCAGATATAAAAGACTTACCTTTCACCAGTATGATTAAGAAAAGGCCAATGTAGCTTTGCTGCTCATTGAAGCATGAAGCGTGTTTAATTTAATAACGCTGATAAATCTTAAAGCCAGGAGCATTTGGCTAACACATGACCCACTTTTTCAATCAATTGGAAACATTTACATAACTGACTGATTCAGGGTTCTGCATTTGTTGGATACGGAGGAAGGAATAAAAACACACAGTTAACAGAAACAAACCCCTCAAATCGGTTACAGCTCAGATAAGTATCTCCGATAAGGATTTGCTAAACCATTCCTTGCATATGCATTTCATACATGATGGTGTACATCATGTAACTGAAAGATGGCAAATTCGATCAGACCTTTAAATGTGAGTTGTGAACCGGACATTCAGGGCTACATTGTGTTTTCCCTCTTGCCGTGTGCAAGGGTCAGCACATTGGTGTTTCCTGTTGTTGTAGGGGTATTTGTCTGCTGAGCCCTCCATGCCAGGTCCTTTCTACTGGCTGTTGCATTGTAGGGGTGGAGCCAAAGGTGTACCCTCTCCCCACCCCTCCTGCCCACCTGCTTTGTCCCTGCATGCCTTGAGCCACGGGCTGGGGAGGCCTCGCAATCTCTTTTGTGTAGCCCACCTCCCAAGATAGCCTGAAGAGCGTGGCCCAGCACGTTGGGACGTCTTGGCTATTTGTAGTATCGGAAAGCTGTCCTACGCCGTGTGAGGTGTTTTCTCAGGCTGTGTGTGCAATGCGTTTCCCCCACGACCCCGCTCTGCTGCACTGCCTGAGCCGCTAGGATGTGCTCTGGGGGCGCCAGGCTCTGCCACCATTACTGCTGGGGCTCAGCAGGCCATCCCATTGATTCCAGTAAGAGGGCCAGGATCGGCGCCACAGGGCCATCGGTGCAGGGAGAAGCAATATGTTCCCTGGTCAGGCTATGAAGTAGCTGCAATTGCTTGTGCTTCATTGTTTATACTCTTTTCTAGTCTCTTTCCTGATGTTCTTAATGCAGGGCGCTGGCGCCAACCTGCCCCTTCGGGGGTTCATTGTTAGGTGGGAGGAGGGAGGGGTGGCGAACTATTTATTGACTGAAGCTGCTAGACTATGGCACTACCACCCTGCCACTTTGATCCCACTTGCACTCATAAAATAAGGGCAACTGAACCCTTGGGCTGACCCCAGGTTTTTCCCTCCAATGGCTGCACCAAGAACATACCTGCCAGGAACTGCCTGCCTTCTCCCCTCAGCCCCCCAAACAATGCTTTTCTCCTTGACATCCTTGACTCCCCCTCCTGGATCCTTGAGCACTCGTGTCCCTTTGTCTCCTTTTCCTACTGCTCTGGAAGGCTCAGTGTCATGCTGACCCCACAGTCTGGGTGGGGGGGCAGTGCAGCTCCCTTCAGAGAGGCCAGAGCTCCCTGCCCCGGGGGGCTGAGCTGTCCTAATTAGGACTGTCCCTCCTGGAAATGTATTTTCTCTGTGTGCAGCAGTTGTGGCTAAGATGCCCTACAGCCTGGGGCAGAGAGACCCTGTGGCCCCATTACTGCAGGACTGGCAGAGCTGGCAGGTAATTGAGGGCACTCTTGACAGCATGCCAGGAGCCCTGGGGCTCTGCACCGTCAGGCTGGGGAAGGCGACTGCTATGAGTTTGGAAAGAATCAGGATCCACCAATGAGAGCCTTTCCCCTCTTAATTTAGAGACAGGAATAGAGTCATTTATAAAGTGCATTAAACAGGCAGGGATTAGGCAGCCCCTGAAATCGGCTCGGATGGATTTTGCCTTCGGAGGGTAAATAGAGCTTTAGTTTTCATTCCGCGAGGGAGAGACCCGACTGACTGGGGACCTGTTTCAAGCTGTGACCTGCAGTGAGCAAGCAAAACACACTACTAATTACTGATTCACCCTCCCTCCCCCCCTCTCTCTCCATCACATCTATACGCCTGCCCACAGCCATCAGACTGGTCTTTAATGGTTGGTTATCATTAGACTATTGTAAAAATAAATGATGCCTAACAGAGGCTTGTAAGCCGTCTGAAATACTCTGTGACTAGCTAGCAGAGCCCACCTTCCTCCTGAACTGCCCAGGGCACAACTGCACCCTACAGACTGCTGGATAATCAACTCTTACAGAAATGGTCCCCCATTAACTGCCCCTCAAGCCGTCCCCTTGGACCTCCCATGAGTGCTGCAATCCCTGCACACGCCTAACGCAGAGGATGAAAGGGTCTGAGCGTCTTCGCTGTTGCCGTTTCTGTGTAAATTGTGGCGTGGCTGTGCAGGTTGTGACATGCTTTATTTTCTCTGCTGGACTGAGTTCAGAAGAGTGATAAATGGTGTGAGAGGGTGACAGATGCAATGTCACCACTTTCCATCCCAGTAGGTATTTCAGCACGGTCTGAAACGGAGGATGTTGTTCAACAGAACACACCTAGACTAGACAACGTGATTGAAACACTTTGCCAGTGGTGATGGAGAACCTGGGGAGGGGTTAGAACAATGGGATTCATTTTCCATTCCTCTCTGGTAACATAAAGAGGTAGAAATTGCCCCAGGGTTACCCCAGGAAGGGTCCAGGGAGGGGGCAGGAGGTCAGGCCAGTGAGGGGGACTCCTGGGAGGGGAAGAGGAGAGTCAGGCTAGTGGCGGTGTGTGTGTGTGGTGGCAATTGTTTCTGCCTCTCAGCAACCCTAAGAATAGGGGAGGTGCAAAGATGGCTTAGAGCATTAGACACCCTGATGGGTGCAGTGGGCTGGAGAGGACGGCAACCAGAGCAGAAGGGCTATGGGGAAGGTGACTCTAGTAGATAGTACAGTCGATGTGTTCAGAGATAAAAGGAGATGGGGAGGTGGTAGGAGAGTGAGGCAGGGTCATGGGTCACAGGGAGGTAATAGGAGAGTAAGGCAGGATCAAGGGTCAAGGATGGTTGGAACTGGTTGGAGAACCAGTTTTGGGGGGGGGAGGGATAGCTTAGATGTTTAAGTGTTGGCCTGCTAAACCCAGGGTTGTGAGTTCAATCCTTGAGGGGGCCATTTAGGGATCTGGAGCAAAAATCTGTCTGGGGATTAGTCCCCCTTTGAGCAGGGGGTTGGACTAGATGACCTCCTGAGGTCCCTTCCAACCCTGGTATTCTATGGTTCTAACCACACTCAGAGATTAGTTATCAATGGCTCACAGCCAAACTGGAAGGATCTGTCCTGGGTCTGGTTCTATTCAATATCTTCATCAATGATTTAGATAATGGCATAGAGAGTACACTGATAAAGTTTGCAGATGATACCAAACTGGGAGGCATTGCAAGTGCTTTGGAGGACAGAATTAAAATTCAAAGTGATCTGGACAAACTGGAGAAATGGTCTGAAGTAAATAGGGTGAAATTCAATAAGGACAAATGCAAAGTACTCCACTTAGGAAGGAACAATCAATTGCACAAATGCAAAATGGAAATGACTGACTAGGAAGGAGTACTGCGGAAAGGGATC
The DNA here is from genome assembly GCF_013100865.1 of Trachemys scripta elegans. Lineage (NCBI taxonomy): Eukaryota > Metazoa > Chordata > Testudines > Emydidae > Trachemys > Trachemys scripta. The sequence continues at coordinate 62,029,477 of NC_048308.1, read as the reverse complement.
TGGGAGTTTTAGTGGATCACAAGCTAAATATGGGTCAACAGTGTAACACTGTCACAAAACAATCAAACATCATTCTGGGATGTATTAGCAGGAGTGTTGTAAGCAAGACGTGAGAAATAATTCTTCAGTGCTGATAAGGCCTCACCTGGAATAATGTGTTCAGTACTGGGCACCACACTTAGGGAAAGATGTGGACTAATTAGAGAAAGTCGAAAGTCCAGAAGAGAGCAACAAAATGATTAAAGGTCTAGAAAACATGACTTGTGAGGAAAGATTTGAAAAAATTGGGTTTGCTTAGTCTGGAGAGAAGACTGAGGAGGGGACATGATAACAATCTTTAAGTACATAAAAGGTACATAAATAGGAGAAGTATAAATTGTTCTCCTTAACCTCTGAGGATAGGACAAGAAGCAATGGGCTTAAACTGCAGCAACAGAGATTTAGGTTGGCTATTAGGAAAACTTCCTAATGGTCAGGGTGATTAAGCACTGGAACAAATTCCCTTAAGAAGTTGTGGAATATCCATCACTGGAGTATTTAGGAGCAGGTTAGATAAACACCTGTCAAGGATGGTCTAGATCAGGGGTAGGCAACCTATGGCACGTGTGCCAAAGGCGGCACGCGAGTTGATTTTCAGTGGCACTCACACTGCCCAGGTCCTGGCCACCGGTCCAGGGGCTCTGCATTTTAATTTAATTTTAAATGAAGCTTCTTAAACATTTTAAAAACCTTATTTACTTTACATACAACAATAGTTTAGTTATATATTATAAACTTATAGAAAGAGACCGTCTAAAAACATTAAAGTGTATTACTGTATTACGCGAAACCTTAAATCAGAGTGAATAAATGAAGACTCGGCACACCACTTCTGAAAGGTTGCTGATCCCTGGTCTAGATAATACATAGTCCTGCCTTAGCGCAGGGAACTGGACTAGATAACCTCTCGAGGTCTCTTCCAGTCCTACATTTCTATGATTCTGTGGGGTTTTATGGTTGGGAGACAATGCTTATATTGTGAGGGGAAGAAAGTAGATGAGAGTGATAGGCAGTGAAAAGTGTAAGAGAGAAGTGAAAACAGGAAGAGAGTGGGTATAAGGGAGGTCATGAAACAATATGGGATGGGGTTGCTGGGGTGAATGGAGAGGTTACAGGAAGAGAGTGGGGAGACAACCCCATCAGTGACAAGAATGGAGGAGAAGAAAGTGATGGGGAAGGAGAAGGAAAGAGGGGGACACACAGAAGGGCCATGATCCATGAGGCATGGTGCTGCCAGGGCTGCTACAATACAAATAATCATTGAATGGTGACCTCCTGAATGTGAAATGTTACTGATGGAGTTTGGTCATTCCAGTCTCTCCCAACCCTAGCTTAATCAGCCATGCACCCTAATGATGTGCGGCTTTCTCCCATCTCCTCTCCCCCCAAGGGAAGCTCCTTCTACCATAGGACTATGTGCTAGGGACACTTTTCCCAGGTCTGGCTTTACCATGAGGCGAACTGAGGCGGCCGCCTCAGGTGCCAGACTCTGGGGGGCGCCACTAGGACCCAGGGTGTAGAAAATTGTGTCTGCTGCTGGTGCATCTGTATTCTCTCTGCTCTAGATGCACAGATATTGATGTGAGTGATTTAGGTGATTAATTGAGAGCCCTTTCAAGATGCATTTCAGCAGGATCAGCTCCAAAGGCTGTTCTGGAATATATGTGCACAAATAAGATGACCACCCTCTTTCCAAATGCTTTTGTTGTTCTGCGCATACTTCTAACACTTCCTGTAACAGTTGCCAGTGGAGAACACAGCTTCTCCAAGCTGAAGTTAATAAAAACACATCTCCGCTCCACAATGATACAGGAGAGGCCGGTCGGCCTTGCAACCATCTCAATAGAGCATGAGCTGGCCCAGACTGTGGACCTTCAGCAGGAAGCAGTTCAAATCTTTGCAACCAAGGCAGCACGGAAAGCACCACTTTGATTATTCAAACAGATAAAAATGCCAGTGTTTACTATGCAGACAAGAAAAAGTTACGTTTGCTGTTCAGGCGTTTGAAAGTTAAGTGTTACTTAAAATTTTTGAACAAGGCATATTAAGTTGTTAGTTCTTTATTGGGGTAGGCAGCTGAGCAGTACCGTGAGAGGAGTAGAACAGGAAGAGGGCAGAATTGAGACCTTTCCATTCAGATTTGAGCTCCCGGCCTCAGGTGCCAAAATGTTGTGGGCCGGCCCTGTTTCTTCCACCACGTAACATTGCCATGTGGAAACCAAGAGCAATTGCAGATGGCTGTAATGAATATAGTACAGCGGTCTTCTGCTGGCTGTCATGGTCCCACAGGGCAACTCACTGGTCCAGTGGAGAGAGGGAAGGTTTTCCATTGCCTTAAGGGCATTTGTTTTGGCGGGTTAGATGGATGAAATGATTGGTCCGTTAAGTCAAATGGAAGGAACTGAGATGTGTAAGGACCTTCACAAGAAGAAAAATACCAGATACTACAGAGCTCTTTAATCTAGTGGAGAAAAATGTAACAAGCACCAGTGGCTGGAAGCTGAAGCCAGACAAATTCAAATTAGAAGTCAGGTGTGGATTGTTAACAGTGATGGCGAATTATCCATTGGAGCCAACCTCCCTGGGAGTGGTGCATTCTCCATCTCGTGATGTCTTCAGACTGGATGCCTTTCTGGAAGATATGCCTATACAAACACAAATGCCTGGGCTGAGGACAGGGTAACTGGGTGAATTGTAATGGGCCGTGCTACACAGGTGGTCAGACTAGTTGATCTGATGATCCCTTCTTGCCATGTATCCATGAATGTCTATAGCTCACATGTAACCAATTGGAAGAAGTGTCATTGCTTGTGGCTGCTAGTGAGTATAACAGCCCACTGGATGAGTTTGGTTTCAGCTGCAGTTGTAGACAATAAACATCTGGCCCAGGTTCTCTGGCACACCCAGGTGTGCTTGGCACAGGACCAGAGGGAATTAGCACATGCCACCTTTGTGTTTCTCTGATCCTTGGGCCATCCAGAGAATGCTTTGGCCCCTGGTGCACGTCAGGCTCCCTATGCCCCAAGGCACACTTCCCTCTTCCCCATTCCCGCCACTTTGCCTGAGGTGGGGGTAGCACTGAGCCGGCTCTCGACAAGCAGGGATTCCCCTTGCAGAATTCCTATGCAGCTGGTGAAGCTGGAGATCTGCAAGCCGAGGCGCTGACCCAAAGAGAAAACCACAAATAAAAGTTCAGCAGCACGTGAGCAGAGCTCGCACCTCGCTCTGGGAAGAAAAGCTGGCTGGGTAGGTTCTACCCTTGGTTATAAGCAAGATGAAAAATCTGTATTACAAAGACTGGCTGCACTCATTGGGTGTGTTTACGCTGTGATTAAAACCCCACCGCTGGCCTGTGCCAGCTGACTCGGGCTTGGGTTCCAGGGTTGTCTAATTGCAGTGTGGACGTTCAGGTTTGGGCTGGAGCCTGGGATCTAGGACCCTGCACGGGCCAGCCGCAGTGTAGACATACCCTTTGTCTGTCCCAGACGGGGGTGAGCCCCTACCTCACTCTTCTGTTTTTGATGTGCCCCATGCAGCGAGCTCTTGGCACGTCGCACAAGCAATGTACTGCGTGTCACATCCTTTTACGGTAACAAAAACAAAGAAGCAAACCCATGAGTATTCAGGAGCCCTGACCATGGGGGCTGCATGCCTAGCTGAGCAGGGCAAGGGCAGAGCAAAGCATCTCCCCATCGGTCAGTGAACAGAACCTTCCAAATGTCCCTTGTCTCCAAGCTGGCTCGTGTTCCACGGAAGGCCCTGTCCAAGTCCCCGGCCATTGGCAGCAGGTGTTGTGGAAAGAGTGAAATCAGCTGGTAGACTCCACTGATTCATAAAGCAGGGAGCACTAAGCAGCTTTTCCTCTGTCTCCTTACAGGTGATTGTTTTAGGGCTGTCTTGTCCTTCCTTGGGGCCTCCCTGTTCCTTACCACGCATCTCCCGCACTCGGTAGGAAATGGAATCAAAAGTCTCGGAAGGTGGCCTGAATGTTACTCTCACCATCCGGCTGCTCATGCATGGAAAGGTAAGGAGTGGATGCACATTTTGTTGTCTTCATTTCAGCTCCATTGCCCGGAACAATGAAGTAATCAGTGTTTACCAAATGGAGGAAGGTGAAATGCTAGATCGAGCTGTTCGGCCCCGCCCCGAGCAAGGGGCGCTGTGTCACTGCGCTGCTCCAGGAGAAGCCTGGGAGGGAACTGTTACTCCGAGGGGTGCAATTCCTGCTCCCTGCTTGGGCCAGCCCTGACAGGAGTGAGCTGACTTCCCCCATTGCACAGGTCGAGCGATGTCACGGCTCCACCTGCTTTCGCATGACAAACTCAGCGGGAGCAGATAGACTCCCCCTCTGCTTGCCATCTTCTGGGCAGGGCTGGGCAAAGGGCCCAGGAGGCAGGACATGCATGGCTTTGGCTCAGCCCTGCCGCGGCTCCCCAGGCAGAGCCGTGGGAACAATCCATTAGACAGACACAGAGTAAGGGGGACTCCCTGCCACACCCTCACACACGCGCTCACACGCACACAGAGCCCTCCCCCCACACTGGCCCCATGTTATCACAGGAACTGGCACCAGCTGGAGGGCCCTCTCCAGCCATCCCAAGGGCTGAGATAGCGAACACAGACCAGAGTCAGGGCACTGTCCCTCTCCCCATTCTCCAACACAAGCCACCAGTCTTCCACCATTTCAGGGCTGTGCTGGAAAAAGCGCGGGAGGCGCCTTGAGGCAAAGGCACAAGGCAGCATGGAGGGGCCTGGAAGATGCCCCCCTGCCAGGGATGGGCCACACTGATAGGGAGACAAGGAGAAAGCTACTGGTCTGTGGCATGGGACAGGGCTGGGGGGACAGAGGGCAGTGCTTGTGTTAATGTAACCCCCCCATACCCATAGTATGCAGTAATATGCTTGAGGGTGTTCCGGGCCCCAGCCCACCAGCCCCAGAGGATGGTCAGGCAGGGCTGGGGGGAACACACCTGGCCCACTTTCTGGTGCCCTTGTGTGTGAGGGCGCAGCAGGAACAGGGCCTAGGGGTGCTCTCTGGTGCAACATGTGCTTCCCTTCGTGCAGGCAGGTGAATCCGTCAGAGGCAGACGATGGGAGAGAGCAGACAGGAGTGCACATCTCTACCCTGGGCAGCTACTGGAGTGAGGGACGGGGCAGCGAGCCCAGGGGAGTGCAGGAGTGGGGAGATGGGGAGTCTGATATTCTGGACGCTGGGGATAGCAGCCTCTGGGGCCAGAGCCCACCCTTCAGCACCCCCTCCGACTGGGGCTAGCCATTGTCTTTAGCCCAGCATTGCAAAGAATGCTTGTTCTTCTTGCTCTGGGGCTGCCTGACAGCTCAGCACTGGTGAGCGTGGGACCCTGGAGCGCAGTATTTCTATGTGAGGGCAGAAGCTTAGCTTGTCCTCTCCCAGACAGTGCATCCCTCCACGGCCCATCACTAGGACCAGCCGTGCCCTCCCTGGGGATGCGTTCCCATGCTTAGGTCTCTTTTCAGCATCTCCCAGGCCCGTGCTGGGCTGTGCACTGGGACACCAAGCACCTCTCTGACCATGTTCCACTTCTTCCAGCTGCTCCCTGAGTGCACAATGTAATGAATGGTTTCCACATGCTAGGGAGACGCAGATGAGTGCAGACCCGCAGGGCCATGAGCATGGGTCATTTGCATAGACTTTGCACAGACTCCATAGATTCCTTTCCGAATTTCCCTCCCCGCAAGCTCTCTGGCTGCACTCGGATCTCCAGCCACATTGAGCCACATTCACTCCCATTTCCTGGTCACCATCGTGAGCCAAGGCGTTACAGTCACAGATGGAGCCACCCAGTGCCCTGCTGCGATGAGAGACAGTGTCTCTGTCAGCCAGGCCTCCCACTCTGTGTGCCCTGTCAGACTCCTCGGGTGCCAGCAGTCCACAGCTGTGACCATGGCTGTATCGGTGCAGCCCTCATGTGCCGTGTGAACAAGGGACTGCTTCCCCCCAAGAGCCTTCACTGCAGGAGTCAGCCCAAGCAGCCTGCTCAGGTAAATGGTACCTTGTGGTTTCAAAGCCACAGCTCTGCCCATCCCAAGCTTTCAAAAGCGTGAGTCAGACTGGTGCCCTGCAGCCTTGGTGCCTACCCACCTCATGCCTTTGAAAACTCTGGGGCTGCTGGGGAATACTGGGAGAACTGATCAAAAATACCAGACAATAGAAGTCTGCGTACCAAGGAGATGATATCAAGACTCTTCCTCTTCATTTCCCGCTTTTAAAGGCAAGGAGCTCTTTGCAGAGCTTAGTGAAGGATGAGACCTGATGGAGTATTATTATACATTGAAGTCACATGAATTTAGCACCATTCCACAGCTTTAGAGCAGTGTTTCTCACCTTTTCAAAGGTTGGCATTGACTTAGTATTTAAAGTCAAAGCTGTTTGTGGTCCCCTTCCATTTATTAAAAGAGTAAGAGCAAAATACGTTTCAGTGATAAGCCTGTATCATTGATTTATGGGTGTGTTTCAAGAGGCTGACAGAGAATACTTGATCTTGAAATGGAAGGATTTATGAGGAGTGGGGGAATGAGATTTCCTTTGCTTTAGACTGTAATAGAAGTTTCAACACCTCGCAACCCTTCCCCCTGTTGGCCTCTCCTAACCCCCCAGGGGTCACAATCCTCCAGCTGAGAAACGAGGCTCTAGAGGAAAGTCCAATTCTCCAACTGATGGCATTTCGGAAGGTGTGTGCCTCCCCCTAATGTGTCAGTAGTGCCCTGAGTGACAGACATTCCTCTCACTTGCTCACTGTGGGAATGGCTGTGCTAATCAACCGCAACACAAACCACTTCTGAACTCGTTGTGAAGTCATGTAGTGTAATACAGCCTACCTGGGAATGTACAGCCTGTCGTTTTGCTTGACTGGCTGAGCGTGCCCGAAGACATGCATGCTCATGTTCTGGAGGAGGGCCACGTACCGTGGAACTGAAACACAACTGATTGCTCTGCTCTGAGAGTCATAGTTCCATGTTTAGGAGACATATTTTCTTAAAAAAAAATTAAAACCCCTTTTATTACATAGATACTGTTTTTTTGCACATGATGCCATGAGAGTGCTATAGCTCTGTTCTAGGCTGCCTCGCAACCAGCTTGTCCAGGAGATCATGCAGCCACTGGGCTTCACTTTGCAGACATCCAGGCCCCATTCAGGAAAGCATGTACTTACGTGATCTCCTGAACCGGGGGCATAGTTCAGAACCAACACTGTCTATGAGGCACCTCAGAAAGCAAACAGAGTTTATACCCTCCTTAGGGCAGAGCACCATGTACCTTTGGGAAACACAAGTGAGCACCCCTCTGAAATAAAGAAGTAATTCCCTTTCTGCTCCATGTTTTTTGTGGCTGTTTGAAAATTGCTCTGTGTGGTTCATAATTCATTGAATTCAGTGAGTGCACCAACTCCTGTATATCCCTATGAGATTTTATTGGCGTTTCTTAAATTCTGTAATTTCTGTCTTTGTGTTTGGGTCTTTTATAGGAAGTTGGAAGCATTATTGGGAAGGTAAATATTTCTTCAGATTCCATCATTGTATATGTTAGTTGTATAGTAGTTATAACCTGTATTTTTACAGCTGTTAATTATTGCATGACACACCTCTGAAAATTATCGTTATGTGGATCTATTGTTCTGATTGCATGATAAATTATTCATGTAACTGAAGAAGAAATCAAAGAATGTTCTCCTTACAAAATGCATCTAAAATACTGTCATTTTTCTAGTCTATCACTATTGCTGTGTCACTCTGGCTACTAATATATATGTTCATTCTGGGATGATGATAATTTTGTTCCCACTGATACATTAAGGAAAAAGATGAATCTCATCACAAGAGTAGCAAAATGTCAGTAAATACATTGGTTTCATGACCTTGGTAAATTAGCATAACAACAAAGAAATTCCTACAATTCTTCTATAGCAGAGTACTCAGTTATAAGTGACCTGTTTACACAACTGCTCCAATTACAATTACAACCTTCCTGAAAAATGGACAGGTGCTTATGTGTTAAAATTCAAAATTGGATGGCACTTACAGTAAAGAACATAGAATATCATTTGCCCCACTGGACCTTTATGAAAAGTGCCATGATATTCTATGGCACTGCCCCCAAAGAACTATGCTTACAGTGATGTTACTACAGCATTGTGGAGGACCGTTTACTGGAGAAGGCTGAAGTGTTTTGACAGATTGGTAGGTCGGTAGAAGAAGGGGTCATTACAACGACTGGTAAGAGGGAGGATACTTGTCCCTCCACACGTGGCCCTTGTTTTTTCCATTATTTTCTTATCACACTCAGATTGTTTAGTCAACTTTTTTATGGGTATGAATGTCTTTGAGCTTCTTCCATGGTGAAGGACATTTAGAAAGGAAGAAACTCACCGTGAATCGCTATGAGAATGATCTGAATGCTGTTTTGTCAGTTAAGTGAGCAGACATGATTCCAATTCACGCAGGGATAAAATCTGTAGAGTATGAAAAGGAAATTGTTAATAGGCTATTCTCAGAATACAAATACACTTCAAAGCTCTAGCAGGATTGGGGAGGGGGAGCAGGGGGTGGACTCTTCTCCCAGCTTTCTAAACTGTATTTTATGTATTTGTATTTTATGAAAACGTATTAGAAACTTTCAGTATCGGGATAGGGTGTTTGGATGAAGCTCTTGATGATATTCTAATGGTTGTGTTTCTGCATCCTATTTCAGAAAGGAGAGACCGTGAAAAAGATGCGTGAGGAGGTGAGCTACCCAGACATTTGAAATGATTTCTAATGAAAGCGACATGGAGACTAATGGAAAGGTCTTGCTCCTCCGGCCCAGTTTGTGGGAGTTTCGGTGTATAGTTGCCTAAAGCTCTGCAGATATTTGATTTTATCTATGAGAAAACATGCAATTAGTTACATACTCAGTACTAAAGACCATTGACCCGTTATTCAAGAAATTTAAGCAAGCTGCATAAAATAAAAATGTAGGCTACGGCCAGAGACCCTTTGTCAGATTTTATTCATGCCGTACTCAGGAAAACTCCCATTAACTTCAGTGGAGATTCACCTGAACCATTAATTTGCCTTACAAGTTCATTGTCCGAGCACTTTGTGCTTTTGTGTACTGATTGGTTGTCACATCCGTATAAAAGGTTTGTTTGTTTTTTAAATGAACCTGAGCCCTGCCAGCGTACCTTTACATTGGAGGGGAGCCACCAGCAGTCCACATGGGTGCAGGGCTCTGCCTACACACTGGTCAGATTGCAGGAGCTAAGGTCATTGGTGAACCTCTAGCCTGTTTCTCTAGGTCAGAAGCCAGCTATGGTTCAGTGATGGGCTTTTTAAAGGGCTGAGAAGATGTTTTTCTTTTCTTTCTAGAGTGGAGCAAGAATCAACATCTCTGAGGGAAACTGTCCGGAAAGAATTGTGACCATCACAGGCCCCACTGATGCCATCTTCAAGGCTTTTGCCATGATAGCTTACAAATTTGAGGAGGTAAGGAAACACGCGTGGTCCTTTGCAGAAGGAGAACTGGTGAGCTGATTTTTGACAAAGTTCCAAAGCTGGGGGACCATCCCTAATGCTGCCAAGACCACTAAAGTCTGGTGGAAATAATTGTGGGTCAGTGCACACAAGTTTATCATGCTGCCGTGCCTACAGCTCACTATTATGATGTAGCATTACATGACATTGTCATGGCGCAGTGTTACCAGGCTGCGATGTAATGTCAGGATACAGCTGTCACCTCAGGCTGGGGATGAGGACCACAGGACAAAGTTTCTAGGCCTGAGCATCAAGTAGGGAGACAGGGGCGGGAAAGTTTTCTGAGGTTGCTGCTGCAGTCTCTTGCTGTGCACCCTCTGGCTGCTGCTGTGAGGAGCCAATGGGCTGTACGGTCGGTGGCGGTGCTGTATCAGGGAATACTACCAGACGGACCTGGTAAGAGGGCCAGGGAGCTTGGGAAGCAGGGGAGATGGAAAGGTGAGGCAGAGAGGGGAAGGGGAGAGCTGGGGGGAGCGTGCGTGTATGTGCATGTATGTGTGTGTGTGTGTGGGGAACAGGGGTGGTGGAGCAGGGCGGGAGGGAGGAAAATCACCGAGGGATGCCAAAATCCATTGACAAGGCGATCCACTGGTCAGGAGCTGGAGTGAACGAGTCCATGCAGAGCCACCTCGTGCTGGGAGATACAGAGTGGCCCTGCTTCCGTTCTTGTTTTGGAGCCTGACATCCTGGCAACAGATTCATTCCAGCCCTGAGAGTGAGATCCGCCCATTTCTTAGTGGAGAAGGGGGTCGCCCTCGTGCAAGGTGAAGGTTACCAACTGGCATCGTTTCAGGTAGTCTTAGCAGAGAGGCCAAGAACCGAAAAGGGCAGGATTAGAAACAGAAGTACTTATTTGTAGAGCTTGTCCCTCCTGGCCAAGGTTGAGCTGGCTGGATGAGATGGCATGGGATAGGCCTGAACCTGTTCCTGAGTGGGAAAAGGCCTTTTCTGCACCTCATAGTACAGTACTTTTCAGAATACCCAGCACTTGTCATTGGTAGATCTCACAGCACTTTACAAAGAAGATCAGTATCATTATCCCCACTCTACAGATGGGGAAACCGAGGCATGGGGCAGTACAGTAACTTGCCCAAAGGCAGCCAGTGGCAGAGCCAGGGCTAGGTATCCCAGGGCGGGGCACTATCCACTAGACCACACCCCTTCACTACATTTGTGCTCAACTGATGAAAAATACAGCCACAGAAATCCCTCTGCAATAGAGGGCTTTGTGCATTACACAGAGTTGATGGCACAAGGAGTGGTCTCTTCCGGGGAGGGTGAGAAAAGCAAATGCGTTACTCCTTGGTAAAACTGCTGAGAGGAGATAGAGTTCACAGGTGGTGTGTGCTGGAGGAGATACCATCTCTGTATATTACACGGTCGCTGTCTCTAACTTTGTCAGCAGGTGATCTCCTTCAGGTTTTGCCTCACGTTTAATTCAGTCTTTGCCCATTGTCTTTCTGTCAAGTGTAAGGATTCCCATGTAGTCTTGTGGGAATAGAGGCAAATTCCGCCCCTGAATCAGTGCCCTCGTGCTTCCTGGTTACAGCTCCTCAAGACAGCCCTTCTCATGCTGATGGGAATAGGAAGGAGGTATCTGTACACTCGATACAGATTGTTCCATTGAGGTTCACTTACTCAACAGATAGATCTAACACATATTTATTAAGAGAAAATACTCAGCAAGTAGTGATCAATTACTTACAAGTAGGAAGCTCATTAGGACGATCTCATCACAGTTGCCGCCAGCACCAGACAATACAGCTTCCACCTCCCTTTGTTATGCAAATTATTTATAACTTTTTGTTATCTTGTCTTATACATATGTATCAGTCTCTCATTTCCATGTCAGCTCTCCTCCCGCATCGGTACAGGTGTTGTGTTAGTTCAAACCAATCTTTTCTAGCTTTTTAGTGATTTTATCTTTTCTTGTTCTCACAAACATGATTGCTCTGCAATTTCTCACACATACACGGCTCTACTTATGCTTATGCCGTTAAACGTTATAAGTACAGACTCTTAAAATCCCCAGCAGGCTTCTGTCAGGCCTACATATGCCTTCGCTCCCAACACTCCCCACCGTGAAGCCATAGAATCCTTTCTAAGGCTTCATCTAAGCCTGTATTTCATATACATCTCTTCTCTTTCCCAACTGCCTCTTAACCTTCCAGATCAATGCAATCAATGCAATACCCCTACTAGTATGGCTTGTGCAACTGTGAAGTCCATTGATATCATACGTATCCGTGGATGTTCCCCAATATTATATACTAACTCCCACCATGGAGCATTTCTCAGTGTATCTAAATTTCTCTGAATATTTCAACTCTCTTGTCTTAAGGTCAACAAATGTTCTGGGCATCTGCTCGTTAAAGCCTGCACATTTCAGTGCAGTGGTGGTATGACTCAGCTTAGCTTTATCATGCAGTCTAGGGCAGCACCAATCAGACGAGCATCAGCTGATACACTGTGGATCTCATGCTGGGGAACTGGAAAAATTATCTTATCTCCTATTCAGGTAAAATTTCTTGGCAGAAGATTGGCCAGTCATAACAGCATGTTTGTGTCCCATACTGGAAGTGTCCGGCCCAAGAGCTTATACAATATTTGCTTTCTCCAGCCCTTGCAACCTTGGCTGACCTTGTCCTCCTTGCCTCAGCCATACTGTGCAATTCCAGGTTTCTTCCTCCAAGATGAACCCCCATGCCAGCAATGCACTCTGCAGTACATCACAACAACACAACCAGGTACCATGCCTCTTGGAACAACGTGAAGTATCTGGGGCTTTCCAGACTCCCCCACCCATCCTTTCCGGTGTCTGAGGATGTGTGACATGTTCCTTTGAAAAGCAACAAAGAGTCCTGTGGCACCTTTAAGACTAACAGTTGTATTGGAGCATAAGCTTTCGTGGGTGAATACCCACTTCGTCAGACGCATGAGACGAAGTGGGTATTCACCCAGAAAGCTTATGCTCCAATACATCTGTTAGTCTATAAGGTGCCACAGGACTCTTTGTTGCTTTTTACAGATCCAGACTAACATGGCTACCCCTCTGATACATGTTCCTTTGAGATGTAATCTGTCACGGAAGGTTCCAACGTACCTATGGACTGGACACTATACACTCTTAATGCCTCACTTGGTCCTGTGGCCACTGGCACTGCTAGTACCAGAGGAAGGATCCATGGTTCATCAAGCTTGCACCTTTTCTCAGCATAACAGACCCTTGAGTAGCACCTAACCTTGCACCAATCTACTCCCTTTATTTCTGTCTAGCATCTTATTTGTTCTGAACCCAGGCACTTCCCCACCTCGAGTTTCCTTTAGTCCTACCTGTAGCTCCAGTATTAGGAAGATGCCATACCTTAAGCCATACTATATCATGCCTTTGACACATGAGGATGGTTCATGATTTTTCCCATTTAGTTGATTGCTGCTTCCACTTCCCATAACAGCTGTCCTGTTATCCTAGCATACCGAACAGCCTTTAAATCCTCCCCTATACCCCCATTCTGTTGTTTATGTAACTTTGTTAACAGGTTTTGTAATTTAAGTCTCATTTTCAGGTTTTCCTCCCACAATACTGTGATATCTATATGATTCCATGTGGAAGTTCCCACACCCCAACTCCTAATACTGTTCCTATATCTCTTTTATCTTTCTTCATCTTTCTCTTTCCCTTCTCAGGCCACCAAATTTCCTCCTCTTCCACCCCATCCATTGATTGTCTGAAATTTGGCACCACTTTTGCTAGCATTTGCATATAGAAATGCACATATTTTGCATGACAGAGCTTCTGTGCTAATGTAAAAATGGTTAAATTCAATACTACAGGTATCTTTTGGTACTGTACATTATTATACATAATCTGATGTTCAGGATTTATCACTAGTCCATTGTCGGGTCCCACTTCTCTTTCAGGCATGTTTCATCACCTTGCTTCAATTCTGGAGTAGGAAGCATTGTTACTCCAGTGTGTTCAGGAGTGGTGGTGGTACTCTGCCAGTCCTTCCTCACATTCCTAGAGAAGGTCCAAGTCTCAGTCACTTTGCTGGCATGATATAGGTGGTACTTCAACGATCTGCTGAAGTCACTGTAATATGTCCCATGTGGGTTAACTGTGCCCTATAAACGGTTAGGTTATCCATTACCATCCCATGTAACGCACTGCCCCATCTAGGTCCGCCAGTCCAAGTACCTGCTCCCGAGAGTTGCTTGTGCTGCAGCTTCCGCCACCTTGGCTGTGGTCCAGTCTGCACCAGAACAGTGCAGACTTTCCTGCATGATTATCCAGGAGCCAGAAGGCTAAAGTGGCATTCTCCCCTCATGCATTGTCATCACTTTGTTCCTCTGCTGGATCACGAATTCCACAGACCCCCAGGCAGGGCATGTTATGCCTCCCACGATGGTCAACACCTGAAAAAGAAAACAGTTATTCTCACTTCCCTCTTTTTGCATCAGTGGATTCCCTTCTGTCCTGCTCTCTGTACAGTTTCAGCTGCATAGCATGCAACCATCGATACACCACCCTTTACCTGATGGACTAGTCTTGTCCCTTACATAGCAGTGACCCTCCCAACTGGCTTTTGGAAATGGCCTTTTACCTGAGACATGCTGCACAAGTACCTGATCTCGCACTTCATACTCCTCACCAGACGCTTGGTCACCAGAATATCTTTTCATTTTTCAATGGGCTTCCCCTAGGTTTCCTGCCACCATCTTATGTCTATCTTGTATATGCCATACCAATTCCTTGGCCCACTGATCTGTTACAATGACCTACTGCATTACATCTGCCACTGGGGTAATGAATAAGTGTTCCCAGAGTCTCATCTCTCTTCCAGTGATAGCCTAAAAGGAGCAACCCCCGTAGCCTTCATCACACTTCCTTTATGGCATTAAAACACCTTCTTCAACAAGGTTTTATCAGTCCAGTTGGCTCATTCCACCAATCCCCAGAGCTGCAGGTGGTATTGTATATGGAATTTCTGATCAAGTTGTAGTAGCTCACAAATCTCCCTCATCACCTTTCCCACAAATCCTGGACCATTATCACTATCCACAGTCTTCGGAAGACCTAGAGAACACCTGTTCTGTTAGCACCTTAGCTGTCGGGGTGGCTGTACATCGTTGAGTCGGGATAGCTTCTGTTCACCTAATGAAAGCATCTACAATTACCAAAATATACTTGTTCCCTCTAGCGGCTGTAGGTAATTCTCCAGTATAGTCCAGTTGTATTCCTTCCCAAGGGCCCTTCGGAGCCTGTGACCTTAACAGTTCCCTTCTTTTCCTCCCCACCAGGTTATTTCTGGCACGGGTTAGATATGCTGCCATGTACTCCTGTATATCTTTTTCTGCTGTGGGCTACCATTCCACTGCAAACACTTGCTCTTTAGTGCTAAGTTCATTTAAATGTCCACCTGCCGGTGTGTCATGAACTGTTCTCATGAACTCCTCACTTAATCCATCCGGGACCACCCAAGCCCAGGGGTCATCTCCTGATGTCCGAGCCACAAGCAGTCCATTCCCATCTCTCAGTTCCCACCTATTTAGTACACCACTTCCCCTACTTAATGATTTTAAGATTTCTTGTATTTCCGCATCTTCCTTTTGTAGTGTCAGTGGATCAAAATCTTTTTCCTGTCTCTGTTTAATGGCCCTGGTTGATACTGCCTCTAGCACAGTGGAGGCCATCTCTCCTGGCCATGTAATTCCATTTTTGGCCACTTCCTTTGCTGTCCTATCTGCATGGATAAGTATTCACATCGCACTCCAGTCAATACCAGGGCTGGGGAAGCTAATGATCCAACCAGCAGACCAAATTTGGTGATGAATCCTGGTCACGTGCTAAGACAATTCCATCTTTTAGTTTTTCCACTCTTGGCATGTGTCTTAACCTTCACTACCCAAACCTCCGTCAATCCCTTGTCCTGCATCACCCGATCCAACGACTTCCACAAGCTTGCATGCTAATGCTCCTGCCGTCACTGCTTTTCCACTCATTCCTTTTCCAGAACGGAAGAAAAGCATTAAGTGCCTTACACACACAGTTTGAATCTGAGCATATAATTCCCTGGCCACCAGCACTCCCCACCGTCAGGCCTCCTATAGCCTGAACCACTGCAGCAATTTCAGCACACTGAGTTGAGGGAGCCTGGCATGAAAACAGTTTGTGTTGGCCCTGTCTGGTATAAATCAAGGCTAAACCTGTAACCGGCTTTCCTGCTACATAGTAGGAGGAACCATCAGTGTATGTGGAGGGGTAATCCCAAGTGCCATCAGGACCCAAGACAGCATCGGTCTTTGCTAGAAAAATCCCAGTCAGATTGTCTCTGTGTTGGGGCTTGGTACACTCTCCTCACACTCTCCTGGGATTGTAAACCTTTCTACAAGGGGGGCTGGATTATGCAGTTGGAACCACTCTAGGCTATCCCCCAAGAGGGATGCCATCCATCTGGATACTCCCATGCTGGAGACATTCCCGTCCTTAATCTATCCTTTAGCTAACAATAATAAAGGCACATGAACTGAACATGCTTTAACCTTGCTACCCCCCACAATGTAACGACATTTCTGAAGAGCCCAAGGAGTGCACAGCATGCTCTCTTCACACTCGTACTGCAGATCAGGGCCCTGCAATAGGGCTGTCCTTCCCAGGGCGTTCCTGGGTAAGAGCTGCCACCCAAACACGGTGCTTGCCCAGAGTGTACAACTTAAAGTGCCAATTGTATCATGGGGCTACCAACACCGGAGCAGTTGCCAACTGATTTTTAAGGGCACACAAGGTGTGTGTGTGAGTCCAGGACTAGTCTTGAGATTTAAGTAACAGGTCCTGCAATGGGGCAGCCAGCTCTGTAATGAACTCTGCAAAACCTTGTCAGGCCTAAAACAGAATGCAGAATGCAGAGCCGTCTCCTCAGCAGCGATAGGTAGGGACAGTATTACCCTAACTTCATCCTGGTCTAGGGACCTACCTCCTGCTCCAGGGTGACACCCAAAACGTAACCCTTTGTTGCACCAATTGGAGTTTACCGGGGTTAACCTTTAAACCAGTCTCCAGCAAACGTGTAAGTATCTCCCTGAGCGCCAGCAAGTGGTCCTCCCTGTTGCTGGTGTAAATGAATATGGGTAGGGGGCTTTGAGTGGCTCCTCCCTGTCAGCGCCGGAAGGAGGCCAGTCCACCATTGCAGGCAGTCCCATCATACCTTCCCTCCCACAAACTTATCAAGCTCAGTCTTGAAGCCAATTAGTATTTTTGCCCCCACTGCCAGGTTTTTTGCCTCCACTGATCCCCTTCGGAGGCTGTTCCAGAACTTCACTCCTCTGATGGTTAGAAACCTTCATCTAATTTCAAGCCTAAACTTGTTGATGGCCAATTTATAGCGATCATATTCTGCAAGTTTCTATTTTTCAGCACCGACAGTGGTGATGGCTGCATCAGACCTGAATACAACTCAGATAATCTCTGAACTCCTACTGTCCCATAGCTCTATAGCCCTGTGAACTACATAGCCAATCCCCAGTGCTGACTGCCTTCTGCACAATTCTCTCCCAATCTCCTCTAGACAGATCACAACATTCAACCTGCTCACTAGTTTTCATAAGCCACTTTTAACACTGCCTCTGTGCCCTGCTCCTGGGAGAAGGACCCATTTTTTTTTATTATGGCTGATATCTCTGGTGGTGAAAGGTTTTTAGCCTTCACCTCTGTACATGTATCACCCTGATTGTTTTGTGCTGTGGCTGTGATTAGAGGCTCCACAGGGACAAGAGCTGTAGGGGGCTTTAGAATCCAGATTGCTCAAGGAAGCAAAAAGTGGATTATAAGGAGGTGGAGACTCCTGAGACAGTACAGCACTGTCCACATCAATGCTTTCTCCTTCCAAAAGTTGCCCTGTCAGATGAAAAGCGCCTGCCCGGTCTGTATTCTCCAGTTGCATTGCTGCTAGCTGTGCTTGCAGAACTCCATTCTGCTTCTTAGGAGACTCATTCCTGGGCTGTCTCAGTGAAAGCCTTGGAACGTGTAGCACCTTGTCTCTCTGTTCTTGTCTGTCCCCTCCTGCACATCCTTGAGCTGAGTTTTATATTTTCTGCTTTCTAGTTTCAATGCTTCCTTTTGTTTCACAAAAGCTCTGGCTGCTATGATCAAACCCTGAACAACTAGGGTTTTCCCCCTTGTCTTAGCAAACTTGTTGCCAAAAAAGTTGTTTTCCACCAGATTAGCCCCCACTTGACACGGATTCTGGCTTGTGAGGATGACCACCTCCTTAAGGGGACCCCACCATGTCTGGCTAGATACTTATCTACATATCCCCCCAGTGACTCCATTGTCCCTTACAAATGCCTTAAACCCCTGAGTACCTGTAGGTCGCGGTCCCTGGGATATTGGCTGTTAGCCCAAGCTGCAAACGCGCTGGCTCACCAGAATGTGGATTGAGGTTCACTTGCTCAACAGACTGATCTAACAAATATTTATTAAGGCAAAACACTCAGCAAGTAGTGATCAGTTACTTACAAGGGGGAAGTTCATTAGACTGATCTCATGACAGTTGCCTCCAGTACCAGACTATACAGCTTCAACCTCCCTTTGTTACACAAACTTATTTATAATTTTTTGTTACCTTTTCTTATATGTATTAATCTCTCATTTCCATGTTAACTCTCCTCCCCTATCAGTACAGGCGTCGTGCTAGTTCAAACCGATCTTTTCTCGATTTTTCGTTACTTTATCTTTTCTTGTTCTCACAAAGATGATTATTCTACTTATGCTTATACTTAAATGTTATCAGAGCAGACTCTTAAAATCTACCTCAGGCTTCTATCAGGCCTACATATGCCTTCACTCCCAACACTGTATGGCATTCAAAATCTCTTCTAGTGTTCAACAGAAAACCTTCCACTCAATATTTACATCTCTAGCTAGGAAAGAGTTGAGTTCCATCTCATGGCCCTGGAAGATCCTGCACTTTATTTTTATGAGACACAGGGTGAGTTTGAGAAAATGTGGCCTAAATACCCAGGAATAAGTGCATATACATCTAACAACAAAAATCATAGAGTCACACGAGTCTTACACGAGGAAAGACTCTATCCTGGGAAGCAGAGACTCTGAAAAAGATTGGTAGATAATCAGCTGAACATGAGCTCTCAGTGTGATGCTGTGGCCAAAAGGACTAAAGCAATCCTTGAATGCATAAACAGGGGAATCTTGAGTAGGGGGAGAGAGGTTATTTTACCTCTGCATTTGGCACTAGTGCAACCGCTGCTGGAATCCTGTGCCCAGTTCTAGTGCCCACAATTCAGGAAGGATGTTGGTAAATTGGAGAGAGGTCCGAGAAGAGCCATAAGAATGATTAAAGGATTGTAGAATGTGTCTTATAGTGATAGACTCAAGGAGCTCTGTCTATTTACTTTAACAAAGAGGAGGGTAAGGGTTGACTTTATCATGGTCTGTAGGTATCTACATGGGGAAGAAATATTTGAAAATGGGCTCTTCAATCTAGTAGACAAAGTTATAAAATAACCCAATGGCTGGGAGTTGAAGCTAGACAAATTCAGACTGGAAATAAGTTGTGTATTTGTAACAGTAATAGTAATTAACCATTGGAACGATTTACCAAGGTCTGTGCTGAATGCTTCATCACTGGCAATTTTAAATATTTAAAAGATCTACTCTAGTACAAAAGGAATTATTTTGGGGCATGTCTGTGGCCTGTGTTATACAGGAGATCAGACCCGATGATGACAATGGTCTCTTCTGGGTTTGGAATTTGTGAATTTGTTGGAGGTGGAGGTTTTTAAGAGCAGGTTGGACAAACACCTGTCAGGGATGGTCTAGATCAGGGGTGGCAAGTATCAAGGGGTAGCCGTGTTAGTCTGTATCTACAAAAACAACAAGGAGTCTGGTGGCACCTTAAAGACTAACAGATTTATTTGGGCATAAGCTTTCGTGGGTAAAAACCTCACTTCTTCAGATGCTATGCATTTTTACCTATGAAAGCTTATGCCCAAATAAATCTGTTAGTCTTTGAGGTGCCACCAGACTCCTTGTTGTTTTTGTAGATCAGGGGTGGACAAACTACGGCCCGGGGACCGCATCTGGCCCTTCAGATATTTTAATCAGGCCCTCGAGCTCCTGCCGGGGAGCGGCGTCCGGGGCTTGCCCCACTTTGGTGCTCCAGCCGAGGAGCGGGGTCAGGGGCTTGCCCCGTTCCATGCATGCCATGGCTCCGTGCGGCTCCCACAGCTCAAATTGGCCAGCAACCACGGCCAATGGGAGCTGCAGGGGCGGTGCCTGCAGATGGGGCAGCGCAGAGTGCCACCTGGCCGCACCTCTGTGTAGGAGCTGGAGGGGGGACATGCTGCTGCTTCTAGGAGCTGCTTGAGGTAAGCGCTGCCTGGAGCCTGCACCCCAACCCCTTCCTGTGCCCTGAACCCCTGCCCCAGCCCTGATCCCCCATCCTGCCCTCCAAACCCCTTGGTCCCAGCCTCCTCCTGCACCCCCAAACCTGCACCCCCAGCTGGAGCCTCACCCCCCCCACCTGCACCCCAACCCCCCGCCCCAGCCCAGAGCCCCCTCCCACACCCTGAACTTCTCATTTCTGGCCCCATCCCAGAGCCCAACCCCCAATTTTGTGAGCATTCATGGCCCACCATACAATTTCCATACCCAGATGTGGCCCTCGGGCCAAAAAGTTTGCCCACCCCTGGATAATACTTAGTCCTGCCATGAGTGCAGGGGACTGGACTGGGTGAACTCTCAAGGTCCCTTCCAGTCCAATGATTCTATGATTTACAAGAATAATATCAATGCTATGTTTTCCTCATTTTCACGAGCACCAGATTAATCCATCAGAAATAGAGATGCCTTAGATATTAGTCAAGAAGGTATCACAGATGGCTCCACCAAACTGGGAGGTACGGTCTGTGGACAGCTACGGGTGTAGAGCAGTGACTGGAACCAGACGGACACCTAAGATAGATAATTATGAGCTATGGAAATAGTTGACTGACAGTGCTTTTGGTTTCTGACAGCACGATATGGTCCTATGTGCAATTTAAGGGAAGATTAAGCTGTCCCCTTCCTTGTATATTTTCACCAGTTGGGATAGGGTGTGTATGGCAGAATAATAAAGCCAGTTTTATTTTTCCCCTTCCCAAGGACATAATCAACTCAATGAGTAACAGCACTGCTACCAGTAAACCGCCAGTAACATTGAGGTTGGTCGTGCCTGCTAGCCAGTGTGGGTCACTGATTGGCAAAGGAGGCTCCAAGATTAAGGAAATCAGGGAGGTAAGGCAGACCCTTTTCTTAAACCTCCGTTGTAAGTGCACCGTTTAAAAGCTACATTTAACTCAAGTGAGAATGGAAAACTGACTTTGCAGCCTCTGCAGTGGGTATCCACATGCAGCCAGCTTCACAAATGGTGTCACCTCCAGCAAAATGCCTGCCACCGGCAGCTGACTCAGAAATGTTAAATGGGGACTTTTGATTTCCTAAGGATCCCAGCATGTTCCTGACACGGGCTCCTGCCAGCACTGGCCCGGCATTACATTTGACTTCTACAGGCCTTGAAGACTGACATATTCACTGTGTACATGGCGTGGCAAGAGGAGGGAGGGTGATGGTCATGTAATGTTTGCAAAGCAAGCAATTCTTAACCAGGGTCTAACGCACCAAAAAACGAGCACATTGAAGTTGCAGCTGACTACAAAGGAAGGGACGATTAGGTGTTTTCATTGTTACAGCTGCTGTGCATTCAACTTTGCTATTCTTCCTCTCTCTCTCTCTCTCTCCCTTCCTGCTTTCTCCAGTCAACAGGTGCTCAGGTTCAAGTGGCGGGGGACATGCTGCCCAACTCCACAGAGCGGGCAGTGACAATTTCGGGGACCCCCGATGCAATTATCCAGTGTGTCAAACAGATCTGTGTGGTGATGCTGGAGGTACAGTCTGTAACAATGGGGGTAAAGTATATAGGAAAAGCTATCAACAACCAAACTACAGTCAAAACCCTGGAATAGCTATTGATGTTATTGTTCACCCTCAGTTACTGGATCATAGATGTTTCCTGGTACCTTTATTTTAAAACCCTCATATGTGTTCTTGGCCAGCCCTGCACTCTGTTCATTTACTAGTTATGGAGTCTGGGCTGAACTCTAACTTAACTGATAAGTGAAATATGATATTTTCTCTTGAGATTTGAAATGAGATGGAGGGGCAGTCAGCGGTAGAGTCACAAGAAGGTTGCTTTCGAAATGAGGAGGCCGTAGGCTCTCTCCCTTAGGCTGAAGAGCTTGTGCGGTGGGACACAGATGGCTCAGTGCTAGAAAAGCAAGGGGAGTGGGAAGGGCATAGAGAGAAATAAGATCTGTGACATGAGCTGGAGCAAGACCATGGAGCGTTTGAAAAACTAGGAAGATCATTTTGAACTGGATCCTGAAATGAATGGGGCAGCGGTATTGTCTGAGGACCGGAGCGATATGGTCACTGTATTTAGTATGTGAGAGAAGGCAGGAATCAGCCTTCTGCACACTGGAGTCTGGGGAGCTCTTAGCAAGGGAAGTTGGGAGAGGGAGGAGGTTGGGAGAAGGATTTTGGCAGAGGTGGGTTTGGAGCAGCAGTAATCACAGGCAGGGCTGCACCAGTGATGGGCAGGTTTGCAACACCAGGTACCTGTTTGGAGATGCAGAATTCAGTGCCCATTATGGCAGTAGAGGCAAATGGGAAGCCTGGGTCAAAATGGGAGATAGGTCTCTGAGCCGAAGTATCGATAATTATTGTAAAGCTTTACAATGACTTTCACTACAATCCTGTCACCTTTCTGTTACTTACCCAGTGACATTCTCATCTTTCCCGTGTTGTTAATGCAGTACGAGAGAAAGCAGACTTGTGAATATAGAGCCTTGAAATACTGTAGTTCATTTGGGGGATTGGATCACACAGTTCTTCTGTGTGTTAATATTTATTGGGAGGTTCTTGATACTCATACTGATTGTATATGCCGTGCGTTCTGCGGAGAGTAGTTGTGTGTGTAGTTACAATGCGTATTGTATATAATATAAACAATAAGGGATACGGATCCAAACATTTCGGTCTGAAAACTCATAGGAAGAGGCTTTCGCAAGATTTCTTTCATGCATTAACAATGATTTGGTTCTCCGACAGAACTCCGCACACACCTCTCACAAACACTGTTAAGAGCAATAGTCACAGAATACAGCTCTTGCATGGCCTTCACAACAGGCAGGTCAGGCTGAAGCAGGAGACTGAATTGGCCAATGGTATTGACTTGTGGCAGGATGAAAAGACAGAGGGTGTGTGTGGGGAGAACCCTCCCAACAGCATATGGCTACATGGTGGCTCTTCAGTCACTCTCAGTTGTTCCACCAGCACATTGTTGGAGTTCCTGTGTGTGCAACTTGCATAATTGCTGCTTGGGCTGTCCCTATTCTGTGGATAAGCAAAGGACTTGAATCTCCCATGCCCCCAGCGTGATCCCTTTCAGAAGTACAGTAACCTCACGGAAAGGGGTCACAATAGCTGTATGCCATTTCCTTTCTAAACCAGGAAACAAGGAAATCACTTACCACTGAGTGTAATAAACATCATTTCTGATTTGCAGGTTTATACAAAAATGCTTTTCTTCTAAGATATAGAGCTCAGTGGAGAGGCAGGGTCATTTCCAAGCCTTTGTGTGACAATAGTTTGTAAGCTGCCCTGGGTTTGTATATTACATTCACCAGCTCTTTATTATTATTATCGCTACTACTGCACCACATAGCAGACCCCATTCCACTACAGCCCTGCACTGTCCTGTGTAGATATATAGTAACCAGACAGTCACTGCCCCAAAGACATTGCAATGGTTGCAAGGTTCGTAAGATTAAAAGTGGGATCAGCAGCACTGGTGGCTTATCTGGATTTTTTTAAGTGGAGAAGACAAAGATGGTCAATCGGTTGTACAATCTTCTCACTCTAATTTCCCTCCAACACACCTATAGTGTGTTGTGCTCTACAATAGTGCCTCCGCATCACATCCAACACCTGCCATCACCGATGCGATGCTGTAATCAGCTGTTGATATGTACAACATAGCTTGATGATGGTAACAAAGGCTACGATATGAAGAAAACTTCTCTATATGTATTCCTAACAAGTTATCTCCCTAGCAACCCCACTGCATATCCCATAGCCAGCACATCCTGCTATTGCCACTTGTCTCTGGATACACGTGTCTTCAATGAGAGTTTGAGGGTGGTACTGCTAGGATGTTCTCTCATGCACAAAAGCCTGGTAAATTATGAATGTAGATTAGCAGAAAAATAAGTATCTACAGTGTGTATGGTGATGAGTGTAGGAGAGTGAAATAGATTAAGCTGAGAAGGTTCATTGGAGTAAAGCCCATAGGAAAGGGAATTGCTGAAAAGCCTCATCTCATTTAATTTAAGGACTTTCTCCCCCGTTCATATGACTATTTCCCTTGTCTCCTATTATTGGGAAATGATATTCGCCCAGTCCCAACGTTTCTGTTAAAGTTATTGAAGGAATCTCTGCGGGACAAGGACAAGCTAATAGAATTCATGTGCCTTGTGGTGTCCATGACCTGTGTTGGGTTGGTTGCTTTCTAACTTTCTTTTTACTGCTGTTTCAGGAAAGCTGTTCTAATGTTCTCTCTCCCTCTCCTTGTCCCTTTTCCTAGTCCCCACCGAAAGGTGCCACCATTCCCTATCGCCCAAAGCCCGCCTCCACCCCTGTCATTTTTGCAGGTGGTCAGGTAAGAGCCGACCCGCTTGCGGCCTCCACTGCCAACCTCAGCCTTTTACTGCAGCACCAGCCGCTGCCTGTTAGTGCACTCAGGTTTTCTCGCCTTCTCACTTGCATGGTTTCATCCCATTCATATTGTGCCAAAGCAGCTGGACTGAAAGCTCTTTGCTAAACTGCTCTTGGTTAATTTTCCTGAATACCTGGCTTAGTTGCTCCATCCATGGGAGGAGAGTATGAAAAATTCTTCCTCCAGCCAAACTGCTGGGAATAGAAGTGAATTTTACAATCCGCTTACATGCTGTCTTGCATTCTCGGAAACCACTGAACATTCTTAGCAGGCAGGCAGCACTCAGTTTGGAACGTGCTCCTCCCCACATTTGGGGCTTGAGTCTGCAAGGTAAGGTGCTGGGCGCGCTAGTCCTGATCCAAGAAAGAACCTTAACCCGTAGATATTCAACACATGCTGAAGTGCTGTGCTGGGTTTGTCTCGGAGAACTGAGCGCCTTGCCGGATCGATCCCTTCGTGCTGTGAGGAATGGGAACGCTTTTCACTAGTTTGTTTGGGATGCTTACCCACAGTTAAAATACCACTTGTGATGTAAAACATCACACGTTGGCATGTTTCTGCTGCAGCCCCATCTTTGCTGGAACTTTAGCTTTTATTTTTCTTATATTCTGCTCAGTTTTGAGCAACATTTCACCTTTAGATGCATAAAAATGAAGCCTTTTTCACTGACATGTTCCTATTTTCTAGTGAAAATTAGCTTTTCCTATGATGATAGGCCAGTTAATATTTTCTCAGAGGACTCCAAAAGCTTTCTCACTTCTAGTAGTTTCACTTTCACTCAGAAAGTTTCCCACAGCTCTAATTAACCATCACTTTGGTAGCAGTAGGACTGGACTTGGGGCTAGGGGGCTCAGCGCTTCCCAGAGAAAACTCAGCCCCTTGGATACTAAGTCCTTATTTACACAGCCCTCTCATTAAAGTTTTGCCTGAGTTGGGCCTTTTATTAAAGCCCACAATCCAGGGAGGTGTTGCACATTTTTAACACCGTTAGCGGAGGATAATGCTGTACCAGTAATGTTTGTTACTACACAATCACCATTGCTTTTAATGGAGGGACTGAAAAATAACAGGCACTATTGCACTGGCTTTACTGCCTGTAAATCAGGGCAGAGTCTGGGCCACAATTAAGGAACTTTGAATGTGTTTATAAACCCTTTGAAAGTGAAGCCGCACTTTCTTTTCCGTAGTGACTAGTGCCTTTCGTGGCACTCACCCACATTGGCTTGCCGGAGATTTGCAGAGTCTGAATTCTTGGTTGCTGGCACTGCTTTTTGCTTAAGATAATCAATGCACATTTTTTAAAATCAAACATAGATCAAGCATTACATGAATTTTAAAAACTGATATAAAATGTGAAGTAAATGTTAGCGTCCCCATCTCTCCTCTAGCGTTGTGATTTCTCATTACTCCTCAAGCATGGAAGTGACTGTCAGCGAGGCCCCTGTGAGACCTACATTGCCATATTTATTACACATCATTCCTTAGGGCTGGAGCTGACTTGAGGGGGCTGCTCTAAACACCTCGTTGCACCAGTTTAGCTGAAGTCATTTAAAAAATCAGTTTAGTTAAACCAGTACAAACCTCTGGATGGAAACCCTGAAATTGGTTTGCAACTGCCTTATAAAACCAATCTGAATTAAACCCTAGCAACTCTGTAGAGAGAGGGCTTAAGTGCTCAGGGCATTTCCAGATGTGTAGGTAGCCCTATTCTGAAGTTTGGGGTCCAGCTTGCAATGACATTCATTACACTTATGTCATCTGTCTAATCTAATTGTCTCCAATAAAATCTCTGTTTTCTATAGGATTCATCATTGTTGTATCTAAGAAGCAAATTAGGATGGGAATTCTCCCAGTCTCCAGTAATTTCCCTTCAAACCACAATGATAGCAAACAGAAAAATGTGTGGCCAAAAATTCCCAAAACATCCTTTTGGGTGCCTGAGTGAGTGAGTGCCCAATTTGAAACACTCAAGCCTGATTTTCAGAAGGGATGAGCACCTGCAGGTGCCATTGACTTCCAGGGGAGTCCTGGGAGTTCTCTCCATTTAGAGCTCAAAAATGGAGCCACTCCAATGTGTGCCCTTGGAAAAATGGGCATTAGTAGCCAATTTATATCTTTATGGTAGCTAAACATCTATGTGCCTTCCAAGACAACCCTGTTTAAAGCATGTTGTTCCCCCAGCCCATAATTGGTAGCAGAAATGCAAACCAAGTATGGGAGCACATGGTAAGGACACACAGCAGAATGCGGACTTAGCATCTGACTTTTTAACCAGTCACCAAAAGCTTGCTAAATCGAGTGTATCACTGTCCTCTGAGCAGCAGTCCTGCAGAAGAGCTTTGGGTCCAGCTGTGGAGTGAACTGTATCTTCTCAAAAGGGAGAGTAAGATGGAAGGAACTTCCCCCTGCTGTTAAATTTCTGGTGTCTTGAGCAGAGGTTTATTTCAAGGAAAGAAGTGGGGCGCTAGAGGTCGGAAATCCTCATTGGCTGTATAAAAAAAACTCCTTAGCTACTCTGCATAAGATGCCATTAGTTGTAAGGGCTCTGCCTCAGAAAGGGGCAAGTGCCCTGTCCTGGGACTGGAAGAACAAATGTACAGGGGAAAATGCCACCAGCTGCCTCAGATCTCCCCATGTATACAGCAGAGTTGAGGGGTGTCAGGCATTCAGTGCCACACTCCCATGTAACCTCACCCCCGCAGGCAGTTTCCAGTTCATCATCCCCAGCTACAGTTCCTGGCACAGGTACTGCCCCCCATCGCTTCCCCAACAATCCCCCCAACTGCCTGAGGCTCTGCCACACCCCACCCATCTCAGGCTGTTCCCTCCCCCCAACAATCCTCCAACAGCCTCAGGCTCTGCCACACCCCACACCCCCACCTCAGGCTGTTCCATCCCCCCAACAACCCTCCAACAGCCTGAGGCTCTGCCACACCCCACACCCCCACCTCAGGCTGTTTCATCCCCCCCAACAACCCTGCAACTGCCTGAGGCTCTGTCACACCCCACTCACCTCAGGCAGTTCCATCCCCCCAACAATCCTCCAACAGCCTCAGGCTGCCACCCACCAGCAATCCCACCAACTGCTGAGGCTCTCCCCCCTCTCCACTTCAGGCTGTTCTATCCCCAACACCCCCCAACAGTCTCAGGGTCTCCCATTCCACCAGGAACCCCCACCAGCCTCAGGCTCCACCAGTGCTTTCTCTCCACCCCACTCGCAATGACTCAGTGAACCCAGTCTGCCACACTCTGACCCTGACTCCCTGAAATGCTCTGGACCCCACTGACTTTTCCAGGCTCCCCAGTCACTTCTGAATTCCCATTCCCCAGCTGCTCATGCATCTGCCCAACCCAACTTCCTGTGCAGAGAGGGAGTGCTCCTGCCTCCTTGCCAGAGCAGCCCTGGGCCCTGGGGCACCCTGAGGGGAGTCAGTGACCATTCCTGGTGAGATGTCACCCATGGAGTTGAGCAGAACTTGGTAGCTCTGATCCTGGATGGGGAGAAGGGGAAGAAGGGAGTGCCGCTTCCACAACATGCTCCGGATCCTTTGGGAGCCCCTCTGTAGGGACTGTGCAAAGGAAGGCTCTATGGGTTAGCAGGGAGCAGGGCTAGGGGCTGGCTGGGCCCTGTAGATTCCACTGCTCCCCAGCACTGAGGTAGTACAGGTTAGTGCACGCTGCACCTTCAGCAACTAATGCACAGCTTCCCCCTCCATGCTTCCAAGAGCCACCCCCGCCTCTGAGCCCTGGCAACGTGGCTCTTTCAGGAGCCGCACACAGATCCCGGCCCTCTGTGCAGATGGCACAGTTTAGGCCATACCCCCTGTCTCTCCAGGGGAGGGAAGGCCCCACACCTGACTGATGGCATGAGAC
This sequence comes from Trachemys scripta elegans, assembly GCF_013100865.1. NCBI lineage: Eukaryota > Metazoa > Chordata > Testudines > Emydidae > Trachemys > Trachemys scripta. The sequence continues at coordinate 62,001,185 of NC_048308.1, read as the reverse complement.
CTCCAGCGTCAAAGCAATGGAGGGCTCCAAGCAGTGTGTCCCTTTGGGTCACTGGTATGCCACATGGCAGCAGAAGGGAGGTGTTTGAGAAAACTACAGTGTGGACCAGGTCCATGGGCGATGGGAATTTGCATGTAGATCAACTAAAGGTGCATTTTGACTTGTAGTAAAACTCCAGTATTTTCAAATATATTTACAGTGGTTCCCATTAAAATACCAGTGTTTTCTTACAATTAGCACTCTGTGGTTTTTCCATGTGCTTTGGATTGGCAATATCTCTAAAGTCTCTGTTGGGAAATGTTGACCTTTTAAAAACAACTACTGTATCCAGTTTATTTGTTAAGAAAGTTGATTTGCATCTGTCCAAGACACCGTCCTATTTGTGGCTAATTCTGGATGTAATCATCGAAAGGTATCACAGAATAGCCTCAAGAGGTTGGGCTGTTTATTTTGGACATTATTTAAGTTATGCTTATTGCACCACTTTTCATTTCGACATCTCTAGTTATCGAGTCCCCATTAGAAATAAGTATGTAGATTACTGATCCTTTTGGACCTGATTTGTAATTAGGAGCTGACCAGCGTGTACACCAATGAACTATGTTCAGAGCCTGACCATTTAAAAAAAAATCAAAGCAAAATATCAAATGGAAATTTAAAGGAAAAATTGAACAATTTAGAGAACATCCTCACTCTGTTTTCCTTTCTATTACTATACCGTGTGTGAATACAGCCCAGGGAGTGAAAGATTTGGCAATGGGAATTTAACCCTTTGGAGACTGGACATGTATAATGCGAGTAAAAGATATTACCTCACCCACCTTATCTTTGTCAATGTTCTAAGAATCAGAGAATAGAATTGTTGATGGCAAGAAAACACTGAATTGGCTTTTGTGTCCGATTTCTCTACACTTGTTATTGATCTTCACCCCAGCAAGCTCAAGATATGATTGAGCCAAACAGCTTTGCAAAGAGGGATGTAACTTTTCAAAGGTTACGAGACTTTCCTCTTCTTTGCTGTCTTTACTCTCCCTTTACAAAGTGTTATCCATCCTTTATGCCATTTATTTTGGAATCATCTGAAAAATGTTTTAATGAATCAGCTATGTATTACTACCCAATAAACTCCTTAGCACTGGGACATCTGCTTTACAGCTGTTGGCAGACAATAATGCTTATTTTCAAAGTGTTAAAAAGAGTATGTTAAAGGATTGTTGCAAAACTTTGCTGAAGAGACAAGATACCTAGAAAACACCAAACCCTGAATTACAGCGGGTGAAATTCACCACAATGTAGAGAGCCACCACAAGGCCTACATGCCACTTAAATGCCACTTACGCTCTATTTTGAGGGCATAAGTGAGACATAAATGGCACACTGGACTTTTGCTGCATCTCTGCCCGGGGTACATTTCACCCTAATGTAGTAACATAATGTGTGTACAGATTAAAAGTGTATAAATACTGGACATTTTATAATTGTAAACAAAATATTTCTCACTTTCTAAGACCCGAGAGCAGGATTTTGCATTACCCCTGCAAAAGCTAATGATGACATCACAAACACCTAAATAACTGAAGGGTTTAGGGTCTGATTCTGGGCTCACTTACACCATCAATGATGTAAAACAGAATTGGGCCTTTCGTTGCTCATTCTACACATTACAGGCCATTCTGTCACTGATTTGAGTGTTTCTTTCTAAACAAACTCTTCCAAAATGCTGAGCTGCAGGGCTCAGCAAACCCTTTGTGAGACCTGAGAAGCAAATCACACTCACTCTGCACAAAGGTGTTGTTTCGGTGACTGTTGCTATGTCCCTTTTGGACAGTGGATAGAGACAATTCATCTGTAGTGGCCAGGAGGGGGAAATCGCTGTCTGTTGAAGTCAGTACCAAGGACAGAGACATTTCCTTAGCCCCCTTTTCCCTACACCAGCCACAGATCCTGGACTGAATTATTTTTCTTTCTGTAAATACCCTGCTTTGTAGTGTTAGCATGTCTATGGGCTGAGATTTTCAATGCCAGACGTGGGGTTTGGATGTCCAGTTCCCGCTAACTGTAAGAGAAATTGGATGTCCAAATCTCTTACGTGGCTTTGCAAATCCCAGCCATAATGTTTTGATGGGTAGATGAATATGACTAAAGGATTCAGTTCTGCCAGTGGAAACCTTCCTTTGGCTAAACTCCCACTGACAGATGGAAATTCTGTCTGGAGGAAGAACGCTATTTCAGAATGATCAATTCTGGGTAGGAGTATAGGCCATGGACAGGGGGAAAAGGGAAGTAGTTGGTGCCGTTTACAGTTGGTATATTCTGCGCACATCTCATGCTCCGGCCATAAGTGTAGCAGCACGCTGGCAAATTCAGAGCCCTGGTTAATACTGGCTTCCCAAATATCTGCTGTATATTAAGTGATGGTGATGTTTGTAGGATGTCACTTTGCACACCCCCAGTACAAAGCCATTTAGCTCTATCAATTATGGTTCAAGCTATTAGAGAGCTAGGGCCCAGCCCTAACTTGTGGTTGCTGAGCTCCTGTCGGATGGCCGGTCCCTGAGGGATCAGGCTGGTCGTGAGAGGTGACTCAGGCTTGCAGTTGCGTTGTCTGTTCAGCTGTGCAACTTCTAAATTCAAGTTGGACTATCATGAAAGGATGGTCTCTAGATAAAAGAAAAAAAGTTCTCAGAAATAAATTCAAACCCGCAGCCCACCCTCTCTCTAAGGATCGGTCTCTGCAGCATGGTATGATTTACGGCTTGGGCAGAAGTACCTGCACTAGCTTTCATCTGGCTAGAAGCTAAAAAGGACGCCGTGATGGGGGCTTCAGTGGAGGCTAGCAATGACAATACATACCCAGGGAGGCCAAGCGGGCTTGTACAGCCCACGCTGCCATGTTTTTACTGCTATTTTTAGTGAGCTAGCTACATTAAAGCTAGCGCGGGTATGTCTACCTTCCCCCTCCACGATTGCAGCATAGATGTGGCCTAAATGCCTCCCTGCCTGACTTGTAATGGTCTCAGTTCCACAGCATGTAGAATGCCCATCAACTCCTAGAAGGCACTTCTATGATACACACATGGAACAGATGGACAGCGTAACCCCTAAGAACCACATGTGATATGCGTTTCATGGCATAGCATGGAATCCAGGGATGAATACATTAATTTGCTTTCCACTCAAATGTTTCTATAGTTGTGACCTCCCAACCCTGGTCTACACTGCAAACGTATGTCGGTATAACGACATCGCTCAGGGGTTTGGAAACCACTGTCCTAACTCCCAGTGACCCGGCTACTGCCTCTCCCGGAGGTGGAGTACTTGCACCGACGGAGAAACTCTCCCATCAGCATAGGTAGCGTCATGACTAAGCGCTGCAGTGGCACAGCTGTAGACAAGCCCTCAGTCTCAGCCCCTGTGATACGGGAATGCCGACTACATAGAACCTCTTCAGTACAAACACAGCAGCATTCTGATCACCCAACATGGCGCCCTTTCCTGCAACCTCAGAACTAGGGTTCCTACCAATTTCACGGCCCTGAAAAATGTGTCACAGACCGTGAAATAAGCCTTTCCCCATGAAATCTGATCTCCCCCTTGCTGCTGGGAGTGCCTCAGTCAGGGGGCTCCTAGCTGCAAGTCCTGGCTGGGCTGGGGAGGGAGAGGACTTGTCTTTCCCCTGCATGGCCACTCTCGTTCTCAGGGGGAGATCACACCCACCTTGGAGTGCCTCCCCCTCCTGCAGGAAGCTGTAGTCCCAGAGGTTCCTGCAGCTGGAGGAGACTTGTGGAGATGGGTCCAATATCGCCCTGCTCCTGGGAACACCCCAGCTGGGGGTGGGGGTCCTAGCTGTGAGTCCCTGCTAGGCTGGGAAGGGTCAGGACTTGCCTTGCATGGAAGCTCTGGAATGGCAGGATCAGACCCACTTCCTGGTACCTTGTGGGTTGGGACCCCCATGATTACGACATTGTGAAATTTCAGATGTAAACAGCTAAAAACATAAAATTGACCAATTAAAAAAGCCCCTGGTTGTGAAATTGATCAAAATGGACTGTGAATGTGGTAGGGCCCTACTCATAACCGTAGAGTTATTTAATCAGATTCACACTGGAGAGATTGGAGGTGGTCACATGACAAGGGATTTTCCAAGGTTGCCAGCTGCTGCTATGTATTTATCCAGCTTCCCAAGTGTACCACTGATCAAAAACCGTCAGGGCAATTTGTGCATTGGGTGTAAGGACTGTGCAGCAAGTCTGCAGTGACATGCCAGTGCTGACCTCTAAATGAGGATCCTGGAATCCAAAGAGAGGCGCTTGGGAACTCATACGTACATTCGCTATAATTGTGTGTTGTTAAGTGACGGCTCTGGAGTTGCTTGGTGGGCAGCGCTGCTCCCTGTGACAGAAATCATTTCAAGCAGAGAGGCATGCTCATTGTGTAACTCGAAGGTCAACAGTGTGCCAGCAGTCTGGGGTGCTGAGTGCTTTATAGTGGCAGTCCAAAAAACCAGTGCTGACAAGAGTTGTGAGAGGCGCGGTTTTAACAGTGATGATAGGGTTCTTTATGGGGTGGGGGTGGATGCCTTGTCTGGCTTCATTTATACATAAAAAATACTTTTCCAAAAATCGTAAGGGGCTTCTCCCCCTTCCCCGATTGGCTATTACAGGGGGAAGGAGTTTGAATAAAAGTTGCAGCTGAGGCATAGGGCTTAAATGGACACTACATCCAAGTCTAATGACGTATCTTTTCCTCTTGCAGGCCTATACAATTCAGGGACAATATGCAATTCCACACCCGGATGTGAGTTTTACCCTAATTTTTCTTATACCCATTTTACTCTTTTACGTCACCTGCATGATACTGTTAATTACTACTAATATTAATATTAGACAATAATATTAATAGCATATTCTCAAAGTAACAGTCTGTGTGTAGTATCTGTAATACCTTGAATAGCCTTTTAACCTATTAGCACTAAACTTTATTCATATTGAGGACTTGGCCTGATGTTAAATTATTTGTATTGTTCAGTGCTATCCCTTCACTAAGACATAAACCCTATATGCATTTTGTGCCTCAGAGAATGGTCAAAAATAGCCTTTTCCCTCTGTGTCCCCCTCTCCATAAAGTGTTGCTAATGAAACACAATGGCTTATTCCGGGGCTCTTGTGAGGGGGTAGCTATGTTTGAAAGCTTAGAGCGTTCTGCTTGTCTCATAGACTTAGCTTTCTAAAAGCTGTGCCTTCCCACAGCGTGGTCTGTCTTTGGGTATGTTCTCGGTCGTATTGCAAAGGAAGTCTGGGTGTCTGGTGCTGCTGATTTCGCTCCCCACTTTCCAGCGATTATTTTAGACTGAGTCCAGCTAGCTTTTAGAGCCTGGCTGGATCAGTTAGTAGAGCGTGACTCTTAATCTAAGGGTTGTGGGTTTGAGCCCACATTGGGTGATTACTATGGGGGGAGGGATAGCTCAGTGGTTTGCGCATGGGCTTGCTAAACCCAGGGTTGTGAGTTCAATCCTTGAGGGGACCATTTAGGGATCTGTGGCAAAAATTTGCCTGGGGAATTGGTCCTGTTTTGAACAGGGGGTCCTGAGGTCCCTTCCAAACCTGATATTCTATGATTGGTTTACAGTCAAACTGTTCAGTAGCCTAAACATAGATGCACACGTTCCTCATGTTTTGGTGGAAGGGAACAAAAGTCCCAACCACTCTCTTCAGCCTGGCTTACAAGCAACACCCAAAAGACCCCTAGAAATGAATGGCCACACAGGTTTCTGTGTTGAGTTCAATTCCTAGTCAAGACTGTAGCGGAAGGCCCTTGGTGCTCTCTGTCTTTTCTGGTAAGGTTGTGGATTTTTTTCTGTTGATCTTAACGTTAGTTGTGGGGAGAGGCGACATAGAGAGGAAAGAAAGAAAAGGAGCCTCTGTGCCAAATTCATTCCTGATTAATGCTTATTTCTAGTTAGAAATACCTGGGCTCAGGTGAGCAGGGAGTAAACACATCCCCTCTGTAGCTTTCACCTGTGTGGGTCGTGTGCAGCACCCAGCATAAATTAAAATGATCCTCCTCGACAGGTCCCCCAAGGGAAGGCAGGAGGGATACAGACACCACCATCTCCAGGAGGCAACTCTCTCCTGCGGTATAGGCCTGTTCCGTATCTTCCCTTGCTGACCCGTTCTGTCATTTTGAGGCATTCCCTCCTTAGTGTGAGGAGAAGCAGGGAAGAAGGCCAAACCATATGTTTTATAATGGTGGGTATGAACTAGGGCAAGTGCACTGAGGTGAGGTGAAAAGAGGCAGTCTTTTAGCATTCCATAGGTGGAAGGAAGACCTCCCAGCTACTCGGCTCTCGGGAACAGTGAACTGCAGCCACTGGGAGCTGTGGGAGGCCGTGCCTGCAGACGGTAAATGTAAACAAAATGTCTCATGGCCTGCCAGCAGATTACTTTGATGGGCCGTGTACAGAAGGTTGCCGACCCCTGCCCTATAAGCTGAGAAGGGGTTACCTCAGGTCAACTAGGGACACCTGAGTCCAGTGAAGGGCTGCCTGAGGCCTTTGAAAACCCCTCCTCGGGGCTGCTGCAGGGTAGTAGGGAGATAGGCTTCTCCAGGGTGAGAGGCTGCTCTCGTCTGTGCAGCGGAAACAACCAAAGTGACTGCACCCTGGGCCAGCACCCCTCCAGAGAGGGGGGAAGGAAAAGGAATCCCCCTTTATTTTGTGTTTGTGAATTTGTTTCTTTATTTGATGGAGGACACTGTGTGTTTTTCACACAGTTAAATTTTCTCCAAAATTTTCATGAAAAAATGCACAATTTTCAGATTTTTCCAGAAATGGCCCCTGAAATCCGCCCCCCTCTTTTTTTTGCTTTTTTGAAACCAAAAATGGAATTTTTTCATTATTTCATTTTTTACCGTTTTCTACCACCTCCTATTTCAGAGGCAAAAGGGAAGGGAAGAAAAGGGGAAAACATAAAAACTAAAATAGTGCAAAGTGGAAGGTCATTCACTTAGTAATGAACAACAAGAATTTTTGATATAAGCTGGGAACTTATCAATTGGAAGTGACAAAGGAGGAGAAAGGAAGAGAGAAACATGGGTGTATTGCTCTCTCTAAATACATCAGAGGGATAAACACCAAGGAGGGAGAGCCGTTATTTAAGTTAAGTGTCAATGTTGACACATGAACAAATGGATATAAACTGACCATTAACAAGTTTTCTAACCATCAGAGGAGTGAAGTCCTGGAACAGCCTCCCAAGGGGAGCAGTGGGGGCAAAAAACGAACTTGTTTCAAGACTGAGCTTGATAAATTTATGGAAGGGATGGTATGATACGATTACCTACAATGGCATGTGGCTCATCTGTGACTGCTAGCAGCAAAGATCCCCAGTGGCTGGGGATGGGACAGTAGATGGGGAGGGCTCTGAGTTATTACAGAGAATTCTTTCCCAGATGTCTGGCTAGAGGATCTCGCCCATGTGCTCAATGTTCAACTGATCACCATATTTGTGGTCGGGAAGGAATTTTCCCCCAGGTCAGATTGGCAGAGACCCTGGGGGATTTTCACCTTCTCTGCAGCATGGGGAACAGGTCACTTGCTGGTTTGAACTAGTGTAAATTGTGGATTCTCTGTAACTTGAAGACTTTAAACAATAATTTGAAGACTTAAATAATGCAGCCAGAGGTTAGATGTCTTTTAGAGGAGTGTTTCTCAACCTTTTTTTCTGAGTCCCCCACCCCCGCCCCGACATGCTATAAAAATTCCACGGCCCACCTGTACCACAAGAACTGGTTTTCTGGATATAAAAGCCAGGGCCGCCACTAAGGGGTAGCAAACTGGTCAATTGCCTAGGGCCCCATGCCACAGGGGGCACCGTGAAGCTACATTGCTCAAACTTCTGCTTCAGCCCCAGGTGGCGGAGCTCAGGGCCCTGGGCTTCAACCCCATGCAATGGGACTCTGGCTTTCTGCCCTGGGGCCCAGCAAGTCTAACACTGGTCCTGCTTGGATGGGGTGGGTGAGATGGTCCCTTCTGGCCTTAAAGTCTATGAGTCGCGGAGACCAGGCTCTTAGAGCTGGGTCCTTTGCTGTATTAGCATAGTGGAAGGACCCTCCTGCAGGAAGTGGTGATTAGACCATGATGAAGGCATATTCCTCTGCCGACAATGGTCAGGCTGTTGCCTAAGGTCAGCTCCATTGTGTCTGTTTGCATGCACAGCCTCCCAAACAATCCAGGATATGACAAACCCATGAGGGTCATGAATACTGATCCTAGTGATTTAATGGAATATTAAGCTCATATTCTGTTAGTCTATTTGCAAATGCATTCTGTGGGCCTTGTGATGTGATTTTGTCAGATCTTTTACGCTATGAAGGTTGGCCATAATCAGTACTTGGATGTGAGTCTTCCAGCTATGACATATACCTGCAGGTGCTTTAGAAAGTAATACTGGTGGAGCTCTTCCCTCTGAGGCAGTACTGAGGTAGAACTTCATATGGGGTTAGTAGCTCTGTGCTGCTAGAACCCCGACTTTTAGATAAAATGTAAAGTTGAGGTCCTGATCAGTTGTGTTCAGTAGAAATGCCTTTGCACTTTCCACAAAAATGAGTGCCATGGTGAAATTTTACTCCCCAAAATCTGTGGCACTGGTTATGATATTCTTTCGTTCCTGGCCTCCTTTGTTGTATATTTTTTCTGTGTGCAGATTGAAGGCTGACAACTTCTACTCAGAGGTGGTTGCATTTCAGTGGTGAGTGAAGTGGTCGCTTTCTCTATAGTTGGCAATCATTTTATGAAATTTGTAGAGTGTGTTGATTGAAGAGCCAGTGACTGGATGAGTGATAGAAAGGAGCTGCATTGCTATACTAATATGCTTGCTTGTCTCGATGCTTGTATTTAAATGCTAAGCAGATATGGGCCTGGTTAGTACTTAGATGGGAGACCAGGGCAAGGTGAGGTCTGTGGAATACATGTATCCCTTGTGTACCAGGTAGACGCTTACTGACCTCAGCTCTTGCTAGCTACTAACAGGATACCAGAGTCTCCTTTTGTTTGATAGGTAACCTTATTGGTTTTGATTTACTATCTCCCTGGAATGTGTTCATCACAAATAAAGACAATCCTTTATTTGACAGATAGCTGCGTGGATATTTCGCGTAAGCCTATACTGTCCACATCTAGTTTTGCAATTTTTATTCATTCTTGCCAGTATTCACATTTGTTGTGGCTTTTATTATTTTGGAGTGGTGTTGGGGATGAAGAGAATACAGAAGATTTTTGAGGAGCAAGTATACAGATGAATATTGGGACGTATTTTTTGGACAAAATATTGATAAAAATAGAAAACATGATTTATTTTACATGTTTTGTCCTTTTTTATAAACAACAAAGAAGTAAGATGCAAGAGGCTGCTTTACTGCAACATGAAGACAGAGATTTAATTGCATGCTGCCAGGAAGCCAGATGCTCCCCTGATGTAACCTGGCATTGCTTCAGTGGGCTGTCTGACCCAGGGCATTCAGGGTTAAGGTTCCCTGGGCAACTTCAGTTGTGTCCCCTTCACTTATGCTTCACAACAGCACCTCTTATAACACGATCATACAACTCTAGGATATGTGACATGTTGGTCTGTATCGCCCCATGCCTGTGACACACGTGCGTAGCACTTCATATCACGTATGCAACAGATGTCATTACAAAGACAAAATATGCCACGGTGGCCTCTCAGTTCAGCATGAGGGCAAACAACGGTAACCTCTTGACAGCACCCTGTGTGAACCATTGGCAGACGCTGTTGGCAAAGGAGCCGAAGGGAATTAGGTGCCCAACTCCCAATGGGCATCAATGAGATGTGGGCACCTAATTCTCCTGGACCCCTCTGAAAATCTTAACTGTAACCCCCATCACTCTGTATTGTGCAATCTGCTATTGAACAACCCATTGCAAATCTCATGTTGTTCAATAATCAATAATGTTTAACAAACTACTTCTTGCATAACAACGTACAAATCAAAGCTTCTGAAAATGGAAACTACTGAAATGATGTTTACTATGCAGCCAAATGTAGTGGTAATAACACACAGACTGGGCCAAATTCTGTTAGAGGCACTGTTTTAGTCGAGTATAACAGAGATCAGTGTTACCCATTTGTTTGTTTCCAATATACCCCTTTTAACATAGCATTGTATATATTTTCTAGGAAGTTTTTATTGTATATATTTCAGTTTCTCTCCTTAAATAGACTGTGAATAATTATGAGTATACTTTGCTAGTCAGATCAACATGCCCTTTCTCCTAATTGTCCTTCTCAATACACCCCAGCATTGACTCAGACTGTATTTCTTATTGTTATGATGTTGCTCTCTGACAGAGGAACAAAACATTTTATGGTATATGCTGTATTGTGGACGCATTTGTGCTCTGGTCAGTGATAGGCAAATAATGCTTGTGATTTGTTCAATACTCTGTAGCCAAATCCTGCAGAATTTACAGAGACCTCATTCAGTGCCTGAGTAATTTGGGTCTGTATTTGTATCTCTTTGAAGGCTTTAGTATTTAAAACAATGCTCAATTATTTAGTTAATGGAAATATGAAAACAATTTTACTAGGTAATTTTCTCTTTCACTTGCTGCAACACACATTTGTCTTTGATCTTTCCCTTTTTATTGATACTGCAGCAACGTTGTTATCCTGGGGATTTGTAACTATCTGTAAGGAATGAATGAATACATACATCCTGGGCCAAACCCCGAATTCCTTTCTCAGTTTTCCGTGGATAAATTAATCACTCGAGTGAATGGGAGTTTTGTCTCAGTAAGGACTTCAGGGTGGCCCTTGGGCATTCATGTACAGATTGAGAAAGGTAGTCTCTATTTGGAATTTGCAATGGAAGGGAAGCCAGTGGTGACTGGGAGGCTAGGGTTTTTTTGGGGTATGATGAGCACAAGAACTGTTTTAGCATAGTGGGACCTGATACTGTGTGTCCTGAGCCATGCACCAGATTGCCCAGTTACCCTTAATAGGGTATAAGCAGACATTTTGCCAGTACCAAGTGATGCTTTCCCATCATGGCAGCTTGGTTACCAGGATATGTCATCATAGTTCTATACTAACAAGAAGAAGTTTGGTGGCACCTTAAAGACTAACAGATAGTCTTTAAGGTGGCACCAGACTCCTTGTTGTTTTTGTAGATACAGACTAACACGGCTACCCACTGATAGTTCTATTCTGTGAATCTGAGTAATGTTACCAGATGTGCCCATTACTTTGGGGTATGCTCATTTATTCAGGTTACTCTTCTGGGGAAGGGGATTCTGTAATCCTATCAATGTACTGCTTGTGTCACTTGTGTGTTCATATGGAGCTCTACTTCTCCCTTCTGCAAGTCCCCTCCCAATGAAGCTATCCTGCAGGACCTAGGTTCCTAGGGCTGGGTTACTGCAGCCCCAGACCCTGATGAACACATTCACACCCACACATACATTAACAGAGCAAGTCTGAGCGGACCGGGTCAATCAGCACTGTCAAGCTGACCCCTTATAGGTCTCTGGACTCACTGGGCTGGATGAAGCAGCACTTTCAAGCTGCCTCTCCTTATATGCCCCTGGGCTCCATGGACTGGGTCAAGCAGCACTTTCAAGCTGTTACCCTTATGTGTCCCAGATTCAGCACGTCCCTATCCCCAATCTCACAACACAATTGTACTGGCAGTAACCTACTTGATGAGCAAACCCCACAGTATTTTGGGCGCTGCAGGGATCTTTAGCATAGGTAAAAGAAGCGTTGCTGCAGAGTGAATGGGGGAAGCTAAAAACACAAAAGAGTAAAGTTCAACAAGAGAAAGAGAAACAACCAAGTTAACCATAAAAGTTATTTATTGAATAATAATGATAACTACACAAGGAGGGCTAAACCAACATAACATACATTATTAAAGGTTAGTACCTAAGGTAGAAAGGAAAACAGAGAGAGAGAAAGAGGGGGGATCTCACCCACTCCATGAGGCTTGAACTGGTCGGGGTTCCCAGGTGATGGTGGTAGTGGAGGGTCCTGAATGCTGGAGACAGGCAGAGCCCCCAGCATGATCAGTCAGGAGAAGATGGAGTTCCAGTGGAACTGATGCATAGTTTGGATCTAAGCATCAGAACCCTGACTAGAGGGTGAGTAGGGATTTTTGGAGAGAAAATACAATGGTTGAAGGGAGAACACTAGATTTGTTTATAGGTAAGCTGTTGACTCAAGGGTTTTCTTTAGGCTAGACAATAGGAGCTGATCCCTCTTGGCTATGGGTGGTGTTTTCTTCCAGGGAGCTCACAATGCAACTGGGCTGCTTCAGTATTTGGATATCAATTAAGGATGCATTACTAGAATTGGTCTGATAATTGCTGAGCTGGGTGTGTGCAGACATAGGTTCAGTAGCATCTGGAGCAGAGATTCCCATGATGCAGTGCTTCCCTGCTTTTTCTGGTCCCAGAATTCAGTGTGGTTCTCTGTTCTCCATTCTGTATGTAAACTGAGATGTCTTCCTGTCCCATCTTTCATGCAGATGAGGCTAGGGGAGTTGTCTCTGCTCCCCATTCTGTATGCTAATGGAGATGTCTTACTTTTGTCATCCTTGTCAGGAGGGGTCTAGGTGTGTCTCCCAGCGCCCTTCACTGATCTCTGCAAGTTTTTTCCTCTGATGGGTTTTGGTTTAAGCAGAGGCGGGGGCGAGGGGAGGGGTGTCTTTCATGAGTCAGGCTGGATACTGCACCCTGGTTCCCCAAGAACACAGAGGTGTCTGGTATCAGTAAAGAGGAGGAGGAGATGGGTGGTGGTGGTTGGGGACTCCCTCCTAAGGGGGATGGAGTCATCCATCTGCCATCCAGACCGGGACACTCGAGAAGTGTGCTGCTTGTCAGAAGCTAGAATTCAGGATGTGACGGAGTGTCTGCAGAGACTGATCAAGCCCTCGGGCTGCTACCCCTTCCTACTTCTCCATGTGGGCACCAATGATACTGCCAAGAATGACCTTGAGTGGATCACTGCAGACTACGTGGCTCTGGGAAGAAGGATAAAGGAGTTTGAGGCGCAAGTCGTGTTCTCGTCCATCCTCCCTGTTGAAGGAAAAGGCCCAGGTAGGGACCATCGAATTGTGCAGGTAAATGCGTGGTTACGCAGGTGATGTCAGAGAGAGGACTTTGGATTCTTTGACCACTGGATGTTGTTCCGGAAAGAAGGATTGCTAGGAAGAGATGGGATCCACCTAATGAAGAGAGGGAAGAGCATCTTTGCAGGCAGGCTTGCTAACCTAGTGAGGAGGGCTTTAGACTAGGTTCACCGGGGATGGTGGCATCACCACCACCACAGAAAGAATAGCAAATATGGCAGGCGACCAGCTTGGCTTAACAGTGAAATCATCGGTGAGGTTAAACTCAAAAAGGAAGCTTGTAAGAAGTGGAAATTTGGACAGATGACTAGGGAGGAGTATAAAAATATTGCTAGAGCATGCAGTGGTGTAATTAGGAAGCCCAAAACACAACTGGAGTTGCAGCTAGCAAGGAATGTGAAGGGTAACAAGAAGGGTTTCTACTGGTATGTTAGCAACAAGAAGGTCAGGGAAAGTGTGGGATCCTTACTGAATGAGGGAGGCAATCCAGTGACAGATGATGTGGAAAAAGCTGAAGTACTCAATGCTTTTTTTGCCTCGGTCTTCACAGACAAGGTCAGGTCCCACACTGCTGCACTTTGCAACACAGTATGTGGAGGAGGTGAGCAGCCCTCAGTGGTGAAAGAACAGGTTAAGGACTATTTAGAAAAGCTAAAGTACACAAGTCCATGGGTCCAGATCTAATGCATCCAAGGATGCTGAGGGAGTTGGCTGATGTGATTGCAGAACCGTTGGCCATTATCTTTGAAAATTCGTGGCAATCGGGGGAGGTCCCGGACAATTGGAAAAAGGCAAATATAGTGCCCATATTTTAAAAAGGGAAGAAAGAGAACCCCGGAAACTACAGACAGGTCAGCTCAGTCCCCAGCAAAATCATGGAGCAGATTCTCAAGGAATCCATTTTGAAGCACTTGGAGGAGAGGAAGGTGATCAGGAACAGTCAGCATGGATTCACCAAGGGCAAGTCATGCCTGACCAACCTGATTGTCTCCTATGATAAGATAATTGGCTCTGTGGATCTGGGGAAAGTGGTGGATGTGATATATCTTGACTTTAGCAAAGCTTTTGATACAGTCTCCCACAGTATTTTTGACAACAAGTAAAAAAAGTATGGATTGGATGAATGGACTATAAGGTGGATAGAAATCTGGCTAGATCATCGGGCTCAACGGATAGTGATCAACTGCATGATGGCTAGTGGGCAGCCAGTATCAAGCGGAGTGCCCCAGGGGTCGGTCCTGGGGCCGGTTTTGTTCAACATCTTTATCAATGATCTGGATGATGGGATTAATTGCACCCTCAGCAAGTTCGTGGATGACACTAAACTGGGAGGAGTGGTAGATACGCTGGAGGGTAGGGATAGGGTCCAGAGTGACCTAGACAAATTGGAGGATTGGGCCAAAATAAATCTGATGAGGTTCAACAAGGACAAGTGCAGAGTCCTGCACTTAGGACGGAAGAATCCCATGCACCGCTACAGGTTGGGGACCGACTGGCTAAGCAGCAGTTCTGCAGAAAAGGTCCTGGAAATTACAGTGGACGAGAAGCTGGATATGAGTCAGCAGTGTGCCCTCGTTGCCATGAAGGCCAACAGCATATTGGACTGTATAAGTAGGAGCATTGCCAGCAGATCGAGAGAAGTGATTATTCCCCTCTATTCAGCACTGGTGAGGCCATACCCGGAGTATTGCGTCCAGTTTTTCTCCCCCTTCTACAGAAGGGATGTGGACAAATTGGAAAGAGTCCAGCGGAGGGCAACAAAAATGATTAGGGGGCTGGGGCACATGACTTATGAGGAGAGGCTGAGGGAACTGGGCTCATGTAGTCTGCAGAAGAGAAGAGTGAGGGGGGATTTGATAGCAGCCTTCAACTACCTGAAGGGGGGTTCCAAAGAGGATGGAACTAGGCTGTTCTCAGTGGTGGCAGATGACAGAACAAGGAGCAATGGTCTCAAGTTGCAGTGGGGGAGGTCTAGGTTGGATATTAGGAAACACTATTTCACTAGGAGGGTGGTGAAGCACTGGAATGGGTTACCTAGGGAGGTGGTGGAATCTCCATCCTTAGAGGTTTTAAAGGCCCAGCTTGACAAAGCCCTGGCTGGAATGATTAGCTGGGGTTGGTCCCGCTTTGAGCAGGTGGTAGGACTAGATGACCTCCTTTGGTCTCTTCCAACCCTAATCCTCTATGATTCTATGATTCTATGAAATGCTGGCTCACAACACTTTCCTCACAGCTCTTCAGAATATAGAAATTAGAAATATAGGACATGTTGAAAGCCGTTTAGGCATTAGTTTAAACAGCTGCTTTACCCTACTGCCTGGATGCGGAGTTCCCTATGTCTTTTGAGTTTTTTATTACACTCAGGTGCGTTTGTTCCATATCCATATGAAAAGTATTTTCATTCAATAACAGAGACAGAAAGGGTTTCACTATTTTCCCTGGCCCTGAGCAGCTCCAATGAATGGTCTGTGGCTCCTGAAGTCATTCCATTGGACCAAACATCGTCTCTTCACACTGATGTAGTTCAGAATGCTCAGGTCAATGAGCAATCTGATTGGCTTTACTCCGGTTTCCTTTTCACAGCCCCAATAGCAGTGGGCAGGAGATGTGTCGTTCAGGGCAGGAAGGATGGGAAAGCTAGTCTGGTAATGGCGGCAGTGAGGAAACAGCTCTTGTAAGGTACTGCACAGCAGCTGTCCTTGGACGGCAGTGATGAGAGGCTTCAGCATGGAGATGCTAATTTTAAAAGAGGAAAGTGAAGGGGTAAAAAACCATTGAAAATTAATCCAAAGAGATCTGTTTTGATCTCCATTTTAGTGTAAAGCAGGATCAGGTCTGTTTTTTAGAGAATAATCCTGTTCTTTTTTTGTTTCAGTCAGAGCAGGGGTGAAAATCTGGCCCTCGAGCTCCTGCTGGGAAGCGGGGTCTGGGGCTTGCCCTGCTCCCACACTCCAGTCGGAGAGTGGGGTCGGAGGCTGCTCCACGCGCGCAGGCGAGGCTCCCAGCATGTTCCCCCTCTGGTTCCTATGCTTAGGGGCAGCCAGGGGGCTGCGTGCGTTGCCTTCGCCCCAAGCGCCAGCCCCACAGCTCCCATTGGCCAGGAACTGCAGCTAATGGGAACTGTAGGGGTGGCACCTGCGGATGGAGCAGTGTGCAGAACAGCTTGGCCACACCTCTGCTTAGGAGCCAAAGGGGGGACATGTCGCTGTTTCCAGGAGCTGCATCATGTAAGCGCCGACCGGAGCCTGCAACCCTGACCTCCTCCCATTCCCCAACCCCCTGCCTCAGCCCTGATCCCTCTCCCACACCCTAACCCCCTGCCCCAGCCCGGAGCCCCCTCCCACACCCTGAACTCCTCATTTCTGGCCCCACCCCAAGGCCTGCACCCCCAGCCAGAGCTCACCCTCCCCCATGCCCCAATCCCCTGCTCCAGCCCTGATCCCCCTTCCACTCTCCGAACTCCTTGGTCCAAGCCTGGAGCACCCTCCTACACCCAAATCCTGTATCCCCAGCCCCACCCCAGAGGCCGCACCTCCAGCTGGAGTCCTCCCCCTCACCTGCTCCTGCACCCCAATCCCAATTTCGTGAGCATTCATGGCCCACCATACAATTTCCATACCCAGATGTGGCCCTCGGGCCAAAATCTTTGCCCACCCTTGAGTTAGAGAGTTGTCTGCCCAGTAAACTAACATGTCTTATTCCCGGGTTTCCATGTGGGTTTGCTGGAATCATACTGCATGTGACATTAGGGGTTATTCTCCTTTTGATTCATTGGGACTTATACACAAAACTCTCTGTACACTGACATGACACTGTGCCCCCTCGATCAGTAAAGCCTTGAGAGAGTTTAAAAGCTGATACTTCATGTCTGTTGTTGCACTAGAACACCTGATGCAAGCTCGCCCTCTTGGGTTGGTTAGAATCTGGCCTATTATTCCTTAACTTTAGCAAAGCTTTTGATACGGTCTCCCACGGTATTCTTGCCAGCCAGTTAAAGACGTATGGGATGGATGAATGGACTATAAGGTGGATAGAAAGCTGTCTAGATCGTCGGGCTCAACGGGTAGTGATCAATGGGTCCATGTCTAGTTGGCAGTCGGTATCAAGCGGAGTGCCCCAAGAGTCAGACCTGGGGCCGGTTTTGTTCAATATCTTCATTAATGATCTGGAGGATGGCGAGGATTGCACCCTCAGCAAGTTTGTTGATGACACTAAACTGGGAGGAGTGGTAGATACACTGGAAGGTAGGGATAGGATACAGAGGGACCTAGACAAATTAGAGGATTGGGCCAAAAGAAATCCAATGAGGTTCAACAAGGACAAGTGCAGAGTCCTGCACTTAGGACGGAAGAATCCCATGCACTGCTACAGACTAGGGACCGAATGGCTAAGCAGCAGTTCTGCAGAAAAGGTCCTGGAAAATACAGTGGACGAGAAACTGGATATAAGTCAGCAGTGTGCCCTCGTTGCCATGAAGGCCAACAGCATATTGGACTGTATAAGTAGGAGCATTGCCAGCAGATCGAGAGAAGTGATTATTCCCCTCTATTCAGCACTGGTGAGGCCACACCCGGAGTATTGCGTCCAGTTTTTCTCCCCCCTCTACAGAAGGGATGTGAACAAATTGGAAAGAGTCCAGCGGAGGGCAACAAAAATGATTAGGGGGCTGGGGCACATGACTTATGAGGAGAGGCTGAGGGAACTGGGCTCATGTAGTCTGCAGAAGAGAAGAGTGAGGGGGGATTTGATAGCAGCCTTCAACTACCTGAAGGGGGGTTCCAAAGAGGATATAACTAGGCTGTTGTCAGTGGTGGTGGATGACAGAACAAGGAGTAATGGTCTCAAGTTGCAATGGGGAAGGTTTAGGTTGGATATTAGGAAAAACTTTTTCACTAGGAGGGTGGTGAAGCACTGGAATGGGTTACCTAGGGAGGTGGTGGAATCTTCTTCCTTAGAGGTTTTTAAGGTCAGACTTGACAAAGCCCTGGCTGGGATGATTTATTTGGGGATTGGTCCTGCTTTGAGCAGGGGGTTGGACTAGATGACCTTCTGAGGTCCCTTCCTATGGTACTCTATGATTCTATGATACTCTTTTCCACTGGTTTGTTTAAAAGTTGACAGTTTGCATGCCAAATGCTTCTGATGTTCTTACTTGCCAGCTCTCTGGTAACTGACTGATAGATACCATTTCCAAAACTCCTCTCCGCCTTCCCACCTGTTTTCTTCTGCCTTCAGTGCTTCACCCTCACCACTGCTGATGTCAGACTCCCCTGCACTCCCTCCCTCAGATGTGCTGCAGGAGCCAGGACCTTTAGGATGTTGTTTCACATGCAAATTTAAATGACAATTCCCCCACTTACCTGCGGAGGACTGGACGAATTGATCTAATAGGTCTTTTCCATTTTTGATGTCTATGATTCTGTTAAACTTCCCAGGCCACCCAAGCTCTAGAAGATTATTGAAGGGGGAGTGATACAGGGCACTCCTTCCTGCATTGACAGCAAAATCTCAAAGGGGGCCTTATCAGGATGGAATTTCTCTCTCTTCAATTTTCTTAAATTTGAAGCAATAAAACAGAGCACAAAATGTATTCCAAACATATTATTCTTCCAAGGTCTCTTTTTAAGGGGCCAGGAAAAGACTCCGAGCACAACAAGGGATATACAGGCTCTGAAATACTTACCTGTTTTGGCTGAAGCCCATGTTTTGCCAACTGCTGGGTGGTTTGTATTGAAAAAGAGACTACTTTAAGAGCTACAATTGGTTTGGCAGCTAGATAAATTTTCCTTTAAATGTGCAGTATCCAAGTCAAGCAAGGGGAACATCCAGTGGGTAATGAACCAAAATGGCCAATTACTGTACATTTTTGAGAGGTATCCCAGGAACTATCCGTGCTTTTTAAATATTGGAATTTGATTGTTATGGACCTGGCAGCATATTTGACACTGCTCAGATATTTTTACAACTATTCTTAGCTAGCAGCAGTCAGTCACAGGGAGTTACAAAGTCTGATCAGCCAAGTTGCAGTTGGAATTGCTTTCCTTTGACACCCTTCTACCTGTGTTGACAGCTCCCTGTTCCGTCCGGACACGTGATGCTATCTGTGGGCTGGCAGGATCAGGAGAGATCTGCACTGACAAAATTAAACTATTTCAGTTAGAGACCAAAACTGGGCTTGCTGCTGGTATCGTACTTCAGACCCTGATCAAGCACTTCTGCTAAAGATTTGGGCTTTACTGTATCTACCCAGGCCAAGTCCTTCTGTTAATGTCGTGTTTGCCATGTCTTAACATGGCGTCCTGCTTTGGTTTTTTTATTATAATTTTGTTCTTAATTTTTTTGGTGTGACTTGTTGTATTCTATAACAATAACCTTCTTAGTTCTAATGTCCCTCCTACCCCTCAGCAGTTGACCAAGCTCCACCAGTTGGCTATGCAGCAAACCCCCTTTACTCCCCTTGGACAGACCACCCCCGCTTTCCCTGGTACGTACCCAGATGCCCTTTACAGATTTCCTTCTCTTCTTACCTGTAGAGTTTCTCTCTCTTTCTAAGCTTGTTTTATTTAATGGAAATAAATAGGACAAGTAAAGTGAAGTTGCAAATGTCAATGGTGAAAAGTTAACAAAGATTAGTATTTCAAAGTGGTTTTCCTTATGGCTCAGCTCATTTTGTAATTGTGCTTGTACAGTCTGCTCTTGGGAAGCCATGTTTATCTGCTTCCTGCTTTGCTAGCTTGAATAGAGGTTAATCAACCTGGGGATAAAACTAATGCTTGTGGGCCCGTTCTAGCACAGAGGAGTGGGTATTCACTGCCATGGGTTGGTATGTCCTTTGGGAGACATCCATGCACTCTGACAGTGCTTCATTTGTTGAGCATTGTCTGCAGATTCAAAAATCTGTAAAGGCTGCGTAAGTTCCTTTCAGCTCTTCCGATTGATCTCAATCACTGTCCAGGATGTTCTCTTCATACGCACAAAGTATCTGTAGAATGTTGACAGAAATGTACCATACATGAAACCTCTTTGGTTTGTGCTTCATGAGAAGTGGTGGGAATTAGCCATAGTTTTAGGGGGAAATCCTGTCCTCTGGTGAAGGAGGCCTTTGAAGAAGTATGCTACAATGGAGGACCCCCAGAACTCTAGTTAGGGCTATATGTCTCAAACTTTGCTAGCAGAATTGATAATACAGTTTAAATTTTTCATTGTGAACTAGGGTGGCAGCTATAGAGTAGGGAATTAAAATACTTAAAATACCTTCATTTCACTCGATGGTCAAAATGCCAACTGGAAATTCCTTTTCTGCCATTTTGTCCATCATATTTTGAGCTTCCTAGATGAAGTGACATTGCTTATCTCCTTGAAGGCAAAAGCATTAAATCTGTTTCTTCTTTGCTCTTCAGGAGAAAAGCTGCCCTTACATTCCTCCGAAGAAGCTCAAAATCTGATGGGCCAATCATCAGGTAAAATAAAAGCTACAGGGAAATCTAGTAGGCTTCTGTTGCGATGTTTCTTGAATAGGACCCTATCGTTGCTGTAATCATACATAAATTGTCTTATTGTGTTGACAAGACAGTACGACTTCCAATGGGCAAGAACTGATGGTGTAGGACAGTACCTGCCATTTTCTTTCTACAGTATGTCCAAGGAAGTGAATAAATTTCCCCTGTTCTGTACTGTACTTCAATAGTCCACTAATAGTCTCTTGATATGTGTGTATTATTCATGCTAATGGGAATTATGCATGGTCAAGAGAATAACAGAATTATGACCTATATTATTGTATTTGATTTTTATAAAGTTTTCCATGAGATAACAGAAGAATACCCATGGGAGGCATGAGACCGCATTGCTCTGTTAGTGTAGCTTTATTAATCCATCCAAAGTAAGATAGCTTTCTAAGCTATGCAATGCGTTAATGTATCTGAGTAAAGTTGTCATTTTTGATACATTCCTATTTCAAATTTTCTGCGCTGACAATTGGCTAAGAAGCTAACACATGCCGGCACAGACTTCCTTTAATAATAATTGTTTATATCTTAAATGCAGTCAGAACAGGGTGTTTTAGCACTTGAGAGTAAATGATAGAAGAAATTAACCACTTGAAAAATACTGTTGACATTCACATAACTTAACATACCTTTAATTTAAACATACATTTGCAAAATAATTGTTTCATAATATGGCCTAGTGCTAATAAGTGAATGTATTTTCCGGTGAATATTTTATTCTTCATGCCAATGAAAGGAATTTGGGGGATTTTATGGTACTATAATATCTCTCGTTGGGGAATGGAAGTACATCTTATTGAAGCAGTCCGGGTATATTTTATGGGCTATATCCTCAGCCCATGTCAATCAGCTTAGCTCCAATGAAGCCAATGGAGTCCCTTCTATTTATGTTAGCTGAAGATCTGGCCGTATGTTTAAATCGTAGCCTTACGTATAGTCACGGGTATTTTTAGTAAAAGTCATGGACAGGTCACAGGCAATAAACAAAAATGTACGGCCCATGACCTGTCCATGACTTACATTAAAAATATATGTGATTAAATCCTGGGGGGGAGGCTGGGGTTGCACTGGGCCCACTTCTGGGAGGATGTCTGGGGGGGTATCGGGGGGGGGGCATCCGGGGCCAGTGGCACCAGCTGTCCAGCCAACGAACTGCGGCTGCTCCAGCTGACTGGCTGCCTGGGGCTGCCGGAGAAGGGGCTGGTGTGTCTATGCCCCGGGCCACTCCAGCAGTGGTTGGTGTGGCTGTCCTGGGGGCCACCTGAGCAGCTGGCCCCGTTGCCAGCTGCTTGGGCAGCCCTGGGGTCAGCCACATTGGCCCCTGAAGAAGTCACCGAGGTCACGGAAAATTGTGGAATCCGTGACTTCCACAACTTCCATGACAGACATGGATACTGACATAGCGTCCCCTCGCCTCACCCCCACTATACATTTTGTAACTGTGTAACATATTGATTTAGAAAATGTCTCCTGTGGAATTCCAACGGTTACTAAATTGAACCTCATAATGCATGTGAGAACCCCCTGAGAGAGTTCAAGGTAATACACTCTGGGATTTTCCATCACTGCTGTGTGGTGCACTCTAAGGTGCAAGTAACAGGGACAACCCAGACTCCAGCATATGGGATGTGAGAGTTAGGGTGGCACCCAGCAAGGAAGCCAGAAGACCTACTGGACCTTACAATGTTCAATGTGGGAGAGGATGTAGAGATGGGAGCATCAAGGTGAATGAGGAGTAGGTTCTAGATAGGCATAGTGAAGAGGGATCCATGGGGTCAGGAGTGGATCAGAACTGGGAGATGGAATGGTGGAGAAGAGGGAATTTGTCCAGACTTGGGCAGAGGCTCCAGTCCCATTTGAGTATGGACAAATGTTAGGATCAGCTATTATTTCGCCTCTATGATTTGCCCTTCCCATTAAGACTGCGGGGGTGGATTTGTTAACCCAGAAAGGGAGTATAAGTGACACTATGGAGTAATATAAAAGAAGGCTGCATCTATTTCAGTGAGTGTGTTACTACTCTGCAAGCCTGCCTGGTGAGAAGTGCTTTTCACTAAGTCTTGGCATTTAGGAGCCTACTGCTGACCAGTGAAGTCCTTACTCTGCTGTAAAACCAATATTAACCCAGGGGAGAGCTAGTGGTGACAGTCTCTTGCGCTGGTGTTCTAGCCAAGGGTTATGCTGCTTTGTGCCCACCACAGAGGGCAGGATGGGTGTTCTCGTGGTTAAGGCACGTGATTGGCAATTGGAAGACCTGGCTTGTATTCCCAGCTCTGCCCCTCCCATCTTGTGTCCTTAGACTAGTCCTTTCAGTCAAAATACTCAAACTTGGGGGCCTAAGGTTAGGCAACTAAGTCTATATTTAGATATTTAAATAAGTGCTCAGATTCTCAGCGGTTCTTAACAAATCCCTTGGAAATTTCTGGGACTCGTGAGAGCTCATCAGTTCTGTGAAAATCTGGACCCTTTGGTGTCTAACCTCAAGCAGCCAAGTTTGAAAATTGTGGCCTTACCCTTCCTTCAGTTTCTTCTTCTGGGAGATGGGTACAACACTTACCTGGCCTCCGGGGGTGGTCGTGAGGCTATATTCAGTAATATGTGGGAAGTGCTATATCTTCTAGCAAAGCAAAGCAATTTGATATAGTTATTTCCAGGAGTAGTCTCCGAAATGCTTATTTAAACTTAAAGCTTTATTTTGTAATATGTTCATAGATTTCAGTCTTGGTGAGAAGTACTTTGCATCATGTCAACTCTGGCATGCTAAGGAAAATGGCAACACATCACATTTCTTTTCAGAAATTTTCCATATATTCACTCTTCATTGTATTATTAATGCAACGTCAATCTTTGTTATGGACTTAATACTGTAAACTATGATTGTTCTGTTTTGAATTCTTAAAACACAATGATACCAACAGAAATGTAGCTTGTTGGTTCCAGGGGTGGTGGAACAATTTGTATAGTGGGGTGCTGAGAGCCATTGAACCAAACTGTAGACCTTGTATATAATGGAAACCACTTCAAGCCAGGTTGTGTGGCAGCCCCCCTCTCCCCCCTGGACCCCTAGTTCCAGCATCTATAATTGAGTCATTCATTTTCTAAATGTACTCTGTTGTTATCAGCAAAATTAGATGGGAAATTCTCTTTAGCAGTACAGAAAACGTTGGTGGAACTGAAGGATAGCAACGCTAGATCATTACTTGTATTGTTTATATATTCCTTTTGGAGCAACTTCAAAATACCACAGGACATGCAGCAGCAATTCTGGGGTAATTTCATTTTGTGACTTGCGGGATAGAGTTCAATAATGCTGCTGTGTTTTTTCATAGTGACACTGTAAGCAACTGGATTCATTGCTGTTAATTGAGGGAAATGATAAAACACGAGGCATTTTAGCAGCAGTGAAGGCCATCTGGCCTTAACATACCTGCCTTTTCTTTTGTTTCATTTTAATCCTATATTCCGTGTGCTTTTTCTTCATGCTCTTAATCCCCTATTTCTCCAGACACAAACCTGGGTGTCTCATTTATATTCTTTGCCTTAAATTCTTTCCCTGGTAGTTTATTCTGTATAATGATTAAAGTTTTTGTGAGTAACTGTAAATTCACATTGGCTACCAGACAGCTTCACTCTCCCAGTGCTGCAAATAGGGATATGAATGTCACTATTTCAGCAGTGAGTGAAGATGTGATCATCTTATTTAGAGAAACTATTGGTGACATATGCTTGGTCCTGTACTGAGAACATTATGAAATGCTGATTGATTACATTTCAAGCTGCATAGATTTGTCCCCTGACTCCTCCACTTTCCATATTAATGGGAAGTGTTCTTTATCTCTTTAGGGAAACTGAAAGGAAATAGATGTCTCTATACATATCGCTCACTAGATACCACATGTTTCTATCTGGTTGAATAATGATGCAGGCTCTAAAACTGGATGTCTTGCTTTTCCTATGGTGGAAGAGCACGATGGGTATTGAAGTCAGTGAGTCAGTTCATGTTTCATATTTTGGGTCTTTGAGTTAAATCTGTGGTGCTTGGACTCCCGGAATTGCATTGCGGACCACAAACGAGTACACATGAAGAACTTCCACTCTCAGCCTGTATTATCTGATGCATTGTGACACAGTATTCCACTTTCAATATCATTCGTAAACCACTGGTGAAGACTGCTGCCAGAAGGACATGCAGACATATGATATCATGTGATGTAGCACTGCCACATGTCCTAACAAAGACCATTCTTGATCTATCTTGTACCTCCTCTCCATGACTGTTTCCTTAAGCATATTCTGCTGTATCATGTGATCAGAGAGGTTTGTAGTGTGTATACTACTTACCCCTTGATGTCATCACCATGATGATAAAGCATTCATCCTACAAGGCATTTACTACCTCTAATATGCTATGGGCCATGTGATTTCTCACTATCCAGTGCTTACTTACAGACTTCCCCACACAAAATGCATCTCTTATTTCTCATTGGCAGACTTCAAGCAATACAGAATGTTGCTTGCTTAATCTATTTCAGCATTTCCCAGGTGGGTCTGTAATTTTGCACAGTGGTTTGCAGTAATCTAGGGATTGTTCAAGTGTTAAAATAAAGGAAAGCAAGCACGGACCAGCTGGCAATAGCAAGGAGCTCTTCCTCCTTGTTTCTTGGAAGGAAGACAAAGTGATGGGAAGGCACCTACAGTCACGGGCTTTTAGACTGGAAGCTGTGAACCTCCTAATGAGAACCAACTCGGAGGTTTCAGGGTCCCAGAAGAACAGTGGTAACCAGTTGCAGAAGTGTTGTTAGTAATTTTGTTCCTTGTCATTATACCAGAATGTGTTGTCCGCTTACCCTCCTGACCCTGAAGGAGTATGGAACATTTGTAACGTCTGCTATTTTGGTAAAATACCTGGCAATACACAGTGCTTTCTCTGCAAGCTATAATCATTTTCCCTTGCATATGCTCAGGTTTGGATGCCAGTCCCCCGGCCAGTACTCATGAACTCACCATTCCCAATGATGTGAGTATAGCACCTTTGAACTCTCTCTGTACCAGGATATATATGAAAGCTACAAATAAATCAGTTAAATAGCTTTATAGCAGCCAGTTCATTGAACCCAGCCATGTGGTTTGACAGTATTGTGTCAAAACATTTAGTATGATTACGAGACTTAATGCACAGAATAAAACAAAGAAAGTTAAGAATGGGTCAGTCTGGCTCTCCCCTTTTTTTGGTCTTTGCTAGTTTAAAATCTATGACTATGTCTTTTCTTTAAAGTGAATTTAATGCTCATGAAATATGCCTGGTTGACAGCTCTAGAGAATGAAGTCGTCTAATATTCCATGACCAGTACAGCAGGAGTAGACTCTTTTCATTGTCCCACCAATGCGCCTTAGCCATGTGGACCTCTGTGATGTAGCTGCCCACTCAATCCTTGTTCTCTCTGCTGAGTGCCAGTTTAATATGTTTAATTTATTGTAAGAAGATCTGGAAAGGGATTAACTATAATTTAATCTTGATTATACAGAGAAAGGGAAATCCCAATTTAGGAAAAAAATGGCAGGTGTGTGGAGGAAGAGTATGAGACGATCGAAGTCCCTCAGCAGCTGCAGGGAAATAGAATGTATATTTTTATAAATATTCATGCAGATTGTCTATGGGTGCACGTACCCAGGGTTGTTCTGACAGCATCTGAGCTGCCAAGTGTTACTGGTATGTTAGTATAAAGTAAATGTCAAACTCACATGCTCAAATATTGACAGAAATGAAGCATTTAAGGGCTAGACTCTGCCCCAGCTGAGGCACAAAGCTGTGCCAATGGAAAACCCAAGGATTCCAAGGGGAATTCTCAGGTGGAGCTCCATGGGCATAGCCAGCTCTATGCTACTGGCTCCTCCCACCCGAAAAGTTGAAGAGTGTTAGGGTACATCTACACGTGAATAGCGTAGCTGAATTCGACGTATTGCAGCCGACTTACCCCGTTGTGAGGACGGCGGCAAAATCGACTTCTGCCGCTTTTTGTCGGCGGCGCTTACTACCACCTCCGCTGGTGGAGTTAGAGCGCCGATTCGGGGATCGATTGTCGCGTCCCAACGGGGCGCGATAAATCGATCCCCGAGAGGTCGATTTCTACCCGCCGATTCAGGCGGGTAGTATAGACCAGACCCTAGGGACAGGGATGAAAGAGGCAGAGCACATGGCACTTAATGGATCTGGATTGTCACACTGGTTTCTGTAGGACTACTGCAGGCAGCATATTTTAAAGCAGCCCTGAGGCTGCTCTACATGCCGTCCAGGGCATTTTGGTCCCCAGGCAGCCCAGGGTCAGGGAAGCCAAAAATTCTCAAAGCTTTTTGCACCTTGGCAAGCTTCTGCTGTGAGTAGGATGGAGGGTAGCATAGATGACATAGCTAGTCACAGGACACTTATTCCTCTGGTTCACCTCTGGAAAAAGGGGCAAAGAATGATGTGGCAAATTTGCAGATGATACAAAATTATTCTAGATAGTGAAGTCCAAAGCAGACTATGAAGAGTTACAAAGGGATCTCACAAAACTGGCGACTGAGCGATAAAATGGCAGATGAAATTCAGTGTTGATAAGTGCATAGTAATGCACATTGGAAAACATAATCCCAACTATACATATAAAATGATGGGGTCTAAATTAGCTGTTACCACTCAAGAAAAAGATCTTGAAGTCACTGTTGATCATTCTCTGAAAACATCCACTCAGTGTGCAGTGGCAGTCAAAAAAAACTAACAGAACGTTAGGGTCCATTAGGAAAGGGATAGATAAGACAGATAATATCATAATGCCACTATATAAATCCATGGTGCACCCATACCTTGAATATTGCATGCAGTTCTGGTCACACCATCTCAAAAAGGATACATTAGAAATGGAAAAGGTACAGAGAAGAGCAACAAAATGATTTAGGGGTATGGAACAGCTTCCCTATAAGGGGAGATAAACCATCTGAGTCTTTTTAATCTTAGAAAAGAGACAACTAAGGAGGGATATGGTCAAAGTCTACAAAATCGTGAATGGTGGGGCGGAAGTGAACAGGGAAATGTTATTTACCTCTTCACATAACACACAAATTAAATTAATAGGCAGAGGGATTAACACTAACATAAGGCAGTACTTCACACAACGCACAGTCAACCTGCGGAGCTAGTTGTCAGGGGATGTTGTGAAGGCCAAATAACTGGGTTAAAAAAAGAACTGGATAAGTTCATGGAGGATGGGTCCATCGATGGCTATTAGCCAAGATGGTCAGGGACGCAACCCCATGCTCTGGATGTCCCTAAACCTCTAACGGCCAGAAGCTGGGACTGGATGACAGGGAATAGATCACCCAATAATTTCCTATTTTGTTCATTCCCTCTGAAGCACCTGGCATTGGCCACTGTCAGAAGACAGGATACTGAGCTAGATGGACCCAGTATGGCCGTTCTTATGTTCTTAGAAAAATCCTCTTGGGAAATGAGGTGCTTTCCTGTGCCTTGATTCCCAAAGGTTCAGATAGTTGGGTCGTCTCGGTATTGGAAACGTGAATGTAGAGATTGTTAAAGCATTTTTGTGAAGATCGGAGCAACTGTTTGCAGAAGGATTTAGTCTCTGATAAATTATTGCTCTCTGTGAAGGCGATGTACAAACTACTATATATTACTTCAATGACTTGGGACTTGCAATCGCTGGAAACTAAACTTGTTCTCACACAGCTTTTGTCAGACATTGACAGCCTGCTGAATAGCTACAGCTGCTTTCTCCTCCAGTATGCTAAAATATCTTTTTTTCTTTACCTCTTGGTGTCCAAAATAATTTTGACCAAGAAAATAGAGAAGTCTGTTTGGAAAGCTTTCAAATCCCTTAATTTATCTTCACCCGGAGAAAAAGGGCTCACATGCCCTTCCATATCGTAAGGCAAATAGCCTAACAACTCTTTTTAGCAGATGTTGAATAGCGTTCCTTGTATTACAGAAGAAATCAGTGCCAGAAGTCAAGGGATCCATGCCCTAGGGTTTGGAAATTCTGTTTGACTAATGATAATTCAATACACTCATGGGCGCTCCTTGTCAGTTGTGTTAGGCAGGGTGGGGAGAGTCAAGGAAGTGCAAGGGAGCGAAGTATTTTCTTTGATTCTAGAAGAAGGTTAATTTCAGAACTGCTCTGCTTATCAAAACATTATTTTAAAATCAAAACAAAATCCCCAAATCAGGAGGCTTCCATCTCAATTTGATTCTTTAAAGGTGAAAAACAGGAAATCTTGAGTTGTGGCAGAACAGAGAGTCCAGAAGCAGTCAACAAACATTCCCCATCACCTCCTGGGTTTTTGCAAAAGCGTTTAATATACCAGACCTGAATGAAAGAAACACCATTGTCCTTGGTGCTTTATGGCTAGCTGATAACTGTTCTAATATGAAAGCAAGCTACACTTTGCAGCCACATATGCAAAAGACCTCTTTCATGCACACTTCAACTTCACAAGCTTAAAATATCAGCCCTGAAACTTGGTCTCTAAATTAGGGTTCTTTGTTCCTGTAGCACATGTAGATGAGGCCAATCCTGCATTTCTTTTGGATATGTAGCATCCGTCTCCAGTCAGGAGGGAGACAGACCCTTCAAGGGTCTTGACAAATATCCTGGAGGAGCAGAACACCTTTAAGGTATTCCTGAGGGACACCAAAACCATCACTTGAGCCCCAGCAGATAAATCTCCATTTCCAGTTTGGGAAGTTTCATCACCAATAGTTCAGATATAGGGAAATTATCACAGGAATTGTAGACGTTCATATGGTGAACATCTGGTGAACAAAACCATGCCTATAAAACAGATAACACAATGGCAGTCTAAGCAAACCGGGCAGTGCAAGACACAAGACCTACCTCACAGGGATGATTCATAACTGTTGTTAATATTTGGATCATTCATAGATTCCAAGGTCAGAAGTGACTGTTATTATCATCTAGTCTGACCTCGTGTATAGCACAGGCCAGAGAACTTCCCCAATTCCTAGGACAGACCTTTGAGAAAAACAGTCAATCTTGATTTTAAAATGGCCTGTGACTGAGAATCCACCACGATCCTCGGTAAGATGTTCCAACGGTTAATTAGCCTCACAGTCAAAACTTTATGCTTTATTTGCAGTCTGAATTTGTCTGGCTTCAGCTTCCAGCCATTGGATCGTGTTAGACCTTTTCTCTGCTAGATTGAAGAGCCCATTATTAAATATTTTCCCCCATGTAGATACGTGTAGACCATGATCAAGTCACCCCTTAACCTTCTCTTTGTTAAGCTAAATAGATTGAGCTCCTGGAATTTGTCACTAAAAGGAATGTTTCTTCAATTTACATCATTCTTGTGGCGCTTCTCTGAATCCTCTCCAATTTATCATCATCCTTGTTGAATTGTGGACACCAGCACTGGACACAGTATGGCAGCGGTGGTCGCACCAGTGCCAATACAGAGGTAAAGTATCCTCTCTATATCTACTCGAGATTCCCTACAGAGGTAAAGTATCCTCTCTATATCTACTCGAGATTCCCTTGTTTATGCATCCAAGGATTGCATTAGTCCTTTTGGCCACAGCATCACATTGGAAGCTCATGTCCAGCTGATTATCTACCATGACCCCCATATCCTTTTCAGAGTCTCTGCTTCCCAGGATTGTCTCCCATCCTGTAACTGTGTCCTACATTCTTTGTTCCCAGATGTACACATTTACATTTAGCCATATTAAAACACATAGTGTTTGCTTGTGCCCAGTTTACCAAGCGATCCAGATCGCTCTGTGTCAGTGACCTGTCCTCTTCGTTATTTACCCCTCCCCCAATCTTTGTGTCATCTGCAGACTTTATCAGTGATGATTCTATGTTTTCTTCCAGTTGCTTGATAAAGAGGCTAAATAGCACAGGGCCAAGAACTGATCTCTGTGGTATCCCACCGGAAACAGACCCGCTTAATGACTATTTCTCATTTATAGTGACCAGCTTTTAAATCCATTTAATGCATACCATATTAGTTTTATACCAATCAAAATGTCATGTGATACCAAGCCAAATGCCTGACAGAAGCCAGAATATCTTACATTAACACTATTACCTTTATCAACCAAACTTGTAATCTCATAAGAAAAGATATGAGGTTAGTCTGACAGGATCTATTTTTCATAAATCCATGTTGATTTGCATTAATTACAGTCTCCTCCTTTAATTCTTTATTAACCAAGTCCCATATCAGCCACTCCATTATCTCTCACACAATTGATGTCAGGCTGACAGGCCTATAATTACCTGGATCACCCCATTCACCCTTTTTAAATATTGGCACGACATTAGCTTTCTTCCAGTCTTCTGGTGATCCAAGACTTATTGAAAATCAATATCAATGGTCCAGCAGCTCCTTGTCCAGCTCTGTTAAAACTCATGGATGCAAGTTATATGAACCTGCTGATTTAAAAATGTCTAACTTTAGTAGTTCTGTTTAACATCCTCCAGGGATACTAATGGAATGGAAAGAGTGTTATCATCACCATATGATCAGACTTTATAATCTGTTTTTTCTCCAAATAAGGAACAGAAATATTGATTGAACCTCTGCCTTATCTGCATTACTACTGACAATTCTACCATTTCGATCTGGTAAAGGACCAATACCATTGTTAGGATTCTTTTTGTTCCTATTTGAAAAACTCTTTCTTATTGGCCTGAACTATGCTGGCCATAGACTTTTCCTTGTGTTCCTTTGCTTCCCTTAGGAGTTGTAGAAAATTTATAACTGCTGATTTATATTCATTACTATCAAGTTCCCCTTTCTTCCATTTGTTATATATTATTTTTTTAATTTTTTATAGCTGCCTTCACTTCTCCTCTAAACTAGGTCATTGTTTTTTACCCAGCACAGTCTTCCTTCTCAGTTGTGGGATTGGGCCTTTTTGAGGTATGTAGTAAGATGTTCTCCAGTAATGCTTGGAGATTAGCAGATTCATAGATTTTTATTTTAAGGCCAGAGATGACTGTCAGGATCATCTAGTCTGAGCTCCTGTGTAGCACAGGCCAGAGAAAGTCACCCTGTGATTCCTGCATAAGACCTAGTAGTTTGTGGTTGAGCTAGAACAGATCCTTTAGAGAGACATCCAATCTCAATTTAAATACTTCAAAGGATGGACAATGCATCACATCCATTGGTACATTGTTCCAGTGGCAATTACCCTCACTGTTGAAAAGTATTCCCTTGTCCCTAGTCTGAATTGGTTTCCAGCCATTGTTATGCCTTCGTCTCTTAGTAGATTAAAGAGCCCTCTATGGTCAGATCCTTCTCCTCATGGATGTACTTATATTCTCTTGGATGAACGAAATAGATTGAGCTCCTTTAGTCACTCACGATAAGGCAGCTTTTCCAGACCTCACATCATTCTTGTATTCTTTCTGAACCATTTCTAATTGGTCAACATTCTTTCTGAAGTGTGGACACCAGAACTGGACACAATATCCAGTAATAGTCTCAACTGCATACTGCTGTTCGATGGTCTTCTGCTTATACATCTTAGAATCATGTTTGCCCTTTTTGCATCATCACACAGGTTTTCCACATCAGCAGGTTTTCCACCAGGACCCCATGTCCTTTTCAGAGTCTCTGCATTCCAGGATATGGTGCCCCATCCTGTTAGATGAATGATGTTGTATGAAGTGATGTTATAATTATCTCTATGGTAGGCTCCTAGTGTTCCGAGCTAAGAAGCATTTCGTTGGTGGAGGAGCCTCCTGTGAGATTTTAAAGAGGAATTCTAGTGGCCTAATGTTCTCTGTGCCACCTTCTCTCACCAGGATAACTCTGTTCACCTTCTTCACTTACCCCCACTTCATATTGCTCCATTGGTAATGCTAGTATTATGTACTATAGGGCCACAGAAGAGGAAGGAGACATAACATAGGTTACCAGTGAGGATTCCCTTTCCTAATCATCCCCCCTCAGCAGCCATTCTCCTCCACTTACTGAGAAGTCGGCAATAAGAGGAAATCTGCACTGTAATAGAAGCGGCATTCATATACTAAATCTAATTGCAAAGTGGAGCAAATCATTGTAAGATCTATTACCGTGTCTTCAATGTGATAAAAGAAGAATAAACATTCTTCTAAGAAGCTGTCACCAGTTATACAGATTGTGACAGAGGGAGCACAGCTGCCATTTGAATGAAATACAGAATTTCAAGGCAAATTTCTTGAAAGTGAACTTAAATTTGCATGCCCAAATAGAATGTGCACACACAAATGAGACTGACATACATCGAATCAAGGAGTTAGACAGCTAATTGATTGTACACACAAGTCCTGTTGGCTCTTGCAAATACTATAATTTGCACACACAAATGACAGGGAGTCAGGGAGAAAGTAACATAAAAGGCTTACTGGTACAGGGGCCTGGCCTCGGGTGGAAGGGGCGGGGCCTAGGTGGAAGGGGTGGGGCTTGGGGTCAACCTCCCCCAGCCAGCCCTTCTGCACTAGCCGGCCCACGCCGCCCAGGGCTCCGGTGGCGATTTTAAATCACAGCTGCCCCTTTTGCCCCCCTCCCCCGTTGGTGGCCCTGTGGGAGAGGGAGGGGCAAAAGGGACAACTGTTTCCCTATAACAACTTTGTTGTCTACTTTGACCCCAAGTCAGCAAAGGACAGAAGCTCAAGCTTAACTTAAGTCCTGTTGAAAGCAATGAAGCTAGGTCAGTTTACACCAGCTGAGGCTCTAGCCCCATATTTCTTGAGAATTGTAGTGGAGAGTCTATTGGGTTGCTCAGTGTCATAGGCTGTTTCTGATCCCCATACAGATAGAGAGAGAGAGGAAATTGGGGCAGGGGGGGTAGGAGTAATTATTGAGAACTACTGAAAATGTGTCACCACACCTCCTGATGGGACACTTGTCCTAAGGAGCCTCCTGAGGAGGGGAAAGGACTCCAGTGGTAAGTGACCTACCTGTTTTCTTCTAATTGTATGACTCCGCTGAGCAGTTTCAGCCTGGCTGGGTATGGAGGGACGCTGTGAGTGGATAAAATCCAGGAGCTCCGTTCAATTCTAACTTCAGGTCCTAACTGGAATGAGGTGGGAGAACTTTGTTCCACCATTAGTTGATCAAGACTCATTTTACCAAGCCAGTATACACACTATTGACATCTTCAGCACGATTATCAGTGTTGGTCCTGAAGAGGTTCAGGGGTTGAACGTGCTTTGAGCAAATACTCCTGGACTGAGAACTGATAACATTTAGAACAGCAGCATACCCACGCAGTAACAGGGGACTTCTCTTATCTCTGAACTTACTGGACTCCACACCTGAGGCAATTGACTCTGAATTTGACTACAAATTTCCAATAGGAAAAAATGTGGGTGGTGTTAGTGAGAAATGTATTAGTGCCATTCAGATGGAAATGAGCCAGACCGTGCACTCCCAGGTGACTATGAGGGGGATATTTGCATTTTTCTTCAAATACTGCAAATTCCAAGCTGCATCATAACACATCGAAGCTTTGTGTTCATAACTTTGTGGCTGACCTGGTAATTGCATCCAGTCCTGGATTCTTTATACAGGACTAGATCAAAATGCCAGAGTGGGGTTATATTGTAAGGAAAATCCTTGCATTCCGTGGAAAGCCATGCAATCTATACCTCAACTGCTGATCTCAGTGAACCACCTGCAGGCTAGAATTAACTTTGCTGTCAATGAATGATTCAGTGTTTGCATTCAGAGTTCGGGTGGAGCTGAGACAGTGAAATACTGTACCAGCACTTCAGCTTTAAAAAGTGTTCAGTCCTCATGGTTGTAAGGTTAACTTTCTAAATATGAATATTAGGGCCGTCTGTTATTCACAGTTAACTCACGTAATTAACTCAAAAAAATTAATCGCATCATTAAACAATAGAATACCAATTGAAATTTATTAAATCTTTTTAGATTTTTTCTACATTTTCAAATATATTGATTTCAATTACAGCACAGAATACAAAGTGTAAACAGTGCCCACTTTATATTATTATTTGCACTGTAAAAATGATAAACAAACGAAATAGTATTTTTCAATTCGCCTCATACAAGTACTGTAGTGCAATCACTTTATCATGAAAGTGCAACTTACAAATGTAGAATTGTTTTTGGTTATGTAACTGCACTCAAAAATGGAACAATGTAAAACTTTACAGCCTACAAGTCTACTCAGTCCTACTTCTTGTTCAGCCAATCACTCAGACAAACAAGTTTGTTCACGTTTACAGGAGATAATGCTGCCTGTTTCTTATTTACAATGTCACCTGAAAGTGAGAACAGGTATTGG
The DNA here is from genome assembly GCF_013100865.1 of Trachemys scripta elegans. Taxonomy (NCBI): domain Eukaryota; kingdom Metazoa; phylum Chordata; order Testudines; family Emydidae; genus Trachemys; species Trachemys scripta. The sequence goes on along the minus strand of NC_048308.1, from coordinate 61,966,214 downwards.
CATGGCACTTTTGTAGCCGGCATTGCAAGGTATTTATGTGCCAGATATGTTAAACATTTGTATGCCCCTTCATGATCACCATTCCAGAGGACATGCTTCCATGCTGATAATGCTCAATTAAATTTGTGACTGAACTCCTTGGGGGAGAATTGTATGTCTTCTGCTCTGTTTTACCTGCATTCTGCCCTATATTTCATGTTATAGCAGTCTCAGATGGTGACCCAGTACATGTTCGTTTCAAGAACTTTTACTGCAGGTTTGACAAAAGGCAAAGAAGATACCAATGTGAGATTTCTAAAAATAGCTACAGCACTCACTCCAAGGTTTAAGAATCTGAAGTGCTGTCCAAAATCTGAGAGGAACGAGGTGTGGGAAGCATGCTTTCAGAAGTCTTAAAAGAGCAACACTCCGATGCAGAAACTACAGAAACTGAACCACCAAAAAAGAAAATCAGCCATCTGCTGGTGGCATCTGACTCAGATTATGAAAATGAACATGTGTCTATATGTACTGCTTTGGATCGTTATCAAGCAGAACCTATCATCAGCATGGACACATCTTCTGGAATGGTGGTTGATGCATGAAGAGATATATGAATCTTTAGCACATCTGGCACATAAATATCTTGCAACACCGGCTACAACAGTGCCATGGGAATGCCTGTTCTCACTTTCCGGGGACATTGTAAACAAGAAGCGGACAGCATTATCGCTTGCAAATTGTAATCAAACTTGTTTGTCTGAACAATTGGCTGAACGAGAAGTAGGACTGAGTGGACTTGTAGGCTCTAAAGTTTTACATTGTTTTATTTTTGAATGCAGTTTTTTTGTACATAATTCTACATTTCTAAGTTCAACTTTCATGATAAAGAGATTGCACTACAGTACTTGAATTAGGTGAATTGAAAAATACAATTTCTTTTCATTTTTTACAGTGCAAATATTTGCAATCAAAAATAAATATAAAGTGAGCACTGTACACTTTGTATTCTGTGTTGTAATTGAAATCAATATATTTGAAAATGTAGAAAACATCCAAAATGATTTACATAAATGGTATTCTATTATTGTTTAACAGTGTGATTAATGTTTTTAATCGCTTGAGAGCTCTAATGAATATACACAGTGTTGTCCTGTGAAATCTACAGGTAGGCTACAGCAGTCACTTTAGCAGGTGTGAACAATGCCTAGTTAGCTCAATGATGCATTAGCTCTGAAGCCCAATGAGGCCATTAACTGTTTCTGCTAAAATGTTCAGCACTGAAACAATGAAATTCAGGTACTGCAAGAATGTGAGCAGAGCTTCAGTAAAGTGTCACCATTCTGAGTTTCCTAATCTTGCCCTCTGTCTGTTTCTCATGTCATTCACCAAGTCTGAGGGAATGCCATTGATGAAAGGCAGAAAACCTGAATATTTAATGTGACCAGGTCACTGCAAATCTCCTTAGCATACCTCACCACCACGTCTCAGGCCCAAAGTTAGTTAGCTTTCTTTGACTGCTTCGAACACAGTGGTGCAGCTCTGGAGATAGACACGCTTTCCTTACTTCTGTACCTTAAAGTAGCCACTCTGGCAGTGTTTTGATTTTCTTGAAAAATAACCCAGCAACATTCAGAAATCCTCCTCTCACTTTCCTGGTTCTCAGTTTTCCCCCTCACTTTGTTTCTCTATTCTTTTCTCTTACTGTTGATAAATTTCTCCCTTGGGGGCCTATGCAAAGGAAGTTTGTGATCTCACTGCTGTCATAAGTAGACTGGTATTCCTTCTGTAAACACCTAACAGTTGAGGGCAGTCTGATGTGAGACATTATCAAGTGCATGGGAATGGAGACCTGACTGACCTTCTCATCCCTATAGCTGACCTTTCCAGAAAAGGGCTGAGGAACCGTGTGAAGCATATGTCTGTAATGTATCTTCTCTGGGAATAGAGAACGTCAGGCTCTAGTGCTGTCAACCTGCTATCTTTCACTAGCACAAAAATAAATACCGCCACCTTCTCTCTGACATTCACCTTTGTGAGCTCAGGCCACTTCAGACCTGTTTAGATCGAGACCTCTAGGATCTGCGTATCATGGGATTGACTCCATGTGGAGAGGCAGACTGACCCAGGAAGGTGTCAGGGACAGGAGAGACCCGTTCATGCTGATTCGAAGTGTGGCTACTCTCATTAAAAGAAAGTGAAGGAGAAGGCAGAAGCAGATGATGTCTTTGGTGATTTGGCAGAAGTTCAGTAACCCATCATTTTAAACGCCGTAACTCTCCCACACATTAAAATCACAATGCAGATAGATAGCCTTTCACCTCTGGTACGTTCCAACCAGCTGAGGACACAACTGAAAATGAGTTTGGTGACATAGTGCTATATGTCTGTATCTTAGCCCTCAGCACTAGTTGGCATAATCACAGTACAACTAGCAGTCTCTGCTCAAAAGAACCAAAGGACTGAAATAGCACCAGGCTATTGCAGGTCGGGATGAACTCACAATGGCAGAGCTTTGGGCAGGAAATTGCTCATATTACCTATGGCTTAAACCAGTGCTTTTAGTCTCTTGCCTTCATGAGCATTAAAGTCACTCACATCCTTTAGCAGACATGATGAGTTGTCTGACAACCCCTATGAACCTCGCCGTGTGATCATGCTTGCATCCTGCAAGTTCCTGCCTCAGGATCTGCTTTAAGAAATTCCCTCCATACTTTTTTCTAGCTAATAGGCTGCATAATCGGACGCCAAGGGACCAAAATCAATGAAATTCGACAGATGTCTGGAGCGCAGATCAAAATCGCCAATGCCACAGAAGGCTCATCGGAACGTCAAATTACCATCACAGGAACCCCAGCTAACATCAGCCTTGCCCAGTACCTCATCAACGCCAGGTGAGATGTGCGAATCAAGGCCACATTCATCCACCGCAGTCTCATGACCTCCCTGTAAAGAGAGAGGCCAATAGAATAAGTCATACAAAACTCAGACAGTAATGTATACTCCAAGCATTACTTTCATGGGAGTGATTTCATTAGGTTTAAGGGCACTGCATGAAGTGAACACACTGGTGATTTTATTGTTTGATGATATTCAAAGTGAGTGGGAATATTATATCATTGATTTGGGCCTTTCTCTCAGGAAAACCTTCCTAATGACAACTCAGCCATTTTCTCAGTGTTAGAACTCAGGGCCACAGCTTATGTGTTGCTCTAGTTATGGGGCTGTTAGCATCTCTAGAGTTGTACCCTCGTTGGCAGGAGTTTATAATTAGGGTGTAATATTATTTTCCCTCAAAAGCATGGCGAGTTCTCAGCCAGGGCGAGGGAAGTTATTTGTTTTGGGGGAGAGGGCATAATTTGAAAACAGTTCATTTAGCCCCTTTGTCCACGTGACAAAAATATAAAGAACAACAAATGCAAAATGTTAAGTCCCAGGTGCCTCTTTTATGTGTTTCCAAGACTCAGAAATGTCTTCCTCTTTCAAACAAATTAGACCAATAAATAAAAAAAATGAAACCACCTGTTTATTTTCTTGTAATAATAGCACACATGCGATACATTTGAGACCAAAGATTTCATGAAGATAATTAGTAGCTGAACTGATGGTGAATGTTCACTATTAACATTGACCCAAACTGGAGTCATAACAGTGTCTATGGTTCACTGGGGGGCAAGGATGCACTGAGCAAAGCCTAGTCGTGCAAACGTGAACGTGCAAGTATGGGCCATTGAGTAAAACATGTTTTTTAAGAGGGCTGTAATTGGGTGTGGTTGGTTGAGTTTATCCCAGAATGCAAGCTGTAACTGAGTCTCGAGGAGGAAAAGGGGAGGGGGCTGGATTTAGTCAGACTTTTTGTGTCTGCATACAAATGCACAGGTGATGAGAGTAGACCGGACCTCACAAAATGTGATAGTTTTCTATTTAGGAGCTCCTTGAACAATGCATCACATTAACATTAGAAAGGGACCAGTTGCAGAAGGGGTTCATACAGCTAGGTTGACTATCAAATCTTTCCACACAGGGCAGAGTCTGTATCATGCCAGCCAATCATGAGAGGTCACTGGGATTTTAGCATTTACCCGTCACATTTATTACCTTCTCCACCTGCCCCATCACCCTGTCAGGATGAACCTGCAGTAAGAATGCCCCCCGAGAAATGCTCTTCTCTTAGTAACTTCATGACTTTGGTGCTCATCCAGGCGAGGGACTGATCGCACTGGCTAGCTCAGGTATAGTGCAAGCAGGGTCTGTGGAGCATTCTTGCCATAATGGAGGCTGTGCCAACTAACCTCAGTTCTGACCTGTCCCAACCTCTGCCCTTCTATCCTAAACCCTCCTTCCCACTCTGCTGTGCTGCAGCACCTGCATTCTGACCTGTAGCACCTCTGCTGGTCAAGTCCTAGGTCTCCCTTGAGCAGAGACTAGCACACTGCCTAAAGCCTCCTATGAAATGTCTGTCCTTCCCTAGCTGCAAAGCCACATTTGAAAACCATGTCTGAGTTGCTGGCATAGAACTTCCTTTTAACTTTAAGTGCCTCTTTAAACAAACTCTCCTTTCTTTGCAGGTGGGGCTGTTATTAATAATAACTATTAGGCAATCTGAATTCCAGCTGCAAATAGCACAGAGAAAGAGATGGAGTTGGGATGTTTCAAAATTGTTGTTAAATCATTTTCTCCCAACTTTTTAAAATCTATGGCAATGTGAAAAGACCAAAAGGAAATGTAATATATAAACTCCTTTGTTATGATGCAGTTAGGGTTGCTACGAACACACTACACCTGGACACAAACTCACAAAAGCAAGGAAATGAAAAGTTAAGCCACTTAATGGATCTGTACATCACAGGACACATAGTGCAAACTTAATTCTGCCCCCTTCTTATGTCCTTCTACACACACTCTTTACCAGATTATTTCCCCCCCAACACTAGTAGTTGTGGGTGGAGGTTTTTGGGCATGGTAGTTGTTTGTGTTGTGAGAGGGTAGTTTTGCAAAGGGTCATATGCAAAAGGGGGTGCTGGAAGGCTAGCATCCAGGGGGCAGAGTTAAGGTTGTGGGGTCTGTGGTGTACAAGAGATATGATAGTGGCAAAGTACGCACCTCGGAGGAAGAGTAGAGGGTATGTACTGTTAGGTGGCTTAACTTTTCATCTCCATGTTGTTGTGGGCTTATGTCAAGTGTGCTGTGTGGGTAGCAACCCTTGCTGCTTCACAATGGAGTCGGTGTGTGTTCATTTCCAAGGTTTGTAATGCTTCATAGGTGTGGGGGATGCAGACCTTTGTGACAGTACAAGTGCAGCTGCTGAAGGAAAATATTTTATCTGTCAGCATCTGTGCATGAGTTCTCGTGCACTGTAGGATAATCACTGATAATTCCCGACAGGAAATGATTTTTGTGTGCCCAGCCAATCAGTCAGGCCTGGGTGATCTCAAGGTCCCTCCTCACCAACTAATCAGGCTTGCATGTGCCCAGGATCATATATATCAGGCTTGTATGCACAGTGCCATAAACTTCAATTCATTATGTGAATTATGTCGAAAAATCACCCTAGTCCAACTTCTCTCTCTTTTTTTTTGACCCCCCCCCCCACTGGACGAGATCTCAAGGGTCACCTTTCTACTGCACTTTGTGTAGATTGACCATCTTTTTTAAGAGATGTTGGTCAACAATGAAAGCAGGGGTGCCAAGGAAAGCAGCCATCTGGAGTCCCAGTTCAGAGACTTTCCACTAAAAGTTTATGGAAAGAAACCAAAGAGGCTACCTTGACATTTCAATGGGCATAAAACTAACCTTGTGGGAAATTTCACTGATTGGCCACCTGCTCTTGGAGACCAGCAGACATTATTGCTTCCAGTTTAGACCCATTTTAAAATGCAGTCTTGACTGAGGTGTCACTCCCAGGCTGGTGAATGAACACTTTAGCTGGCAGGTTGGACTGGCAGAAAGGGAAGAGTGAGTAGGAGACAGCGGAAAAGAGGACTTGTGAGTATGCCACAAAATCTTCATTTTCTTTTCTAATCCTGCTGTTTGTTTTTATCTCTCCCCTTTCCCCTTTGTCTATTCTAGGCTGACGTCTGAGGTCACTGGAATGGGCGCACTCTAATTTCTACCCATCATCCTTCATTCTGCATCACCTGACCCTCTCAAGCCAATGACACTTCACCCGGCTTGTACAATCTGTATTTTTACTGCCTTCCCATTTACCTCCATAGATACTTTTTCTTTACTCACACACACACACACACACACACACACACACACACACACACACACACACACACACACACACACACACTTTCTTTATATATTCCATACTGTGCTCCTAATCTCTTTATTTATGGTCCCAGGCCTGTCCATGTTTTCAAAGTCCAGTGTTAATTACTTTAACTACCTTTTGGGGGGTTTCCATTGGTGAGACTTCAGAAGAAGGCTTGGTCTCTGGTGTCAGTTTAGCTTAGTTATTTTAATGTTTTATTTTGACATTTTAACAGCATTTACTGTAGTGTATGATTTATGATGCCAGCTAGAGCTGTGCTTGCTTTGAAATACTCTGCTCACAATTATCCCATTGAAATGTCCATTTTTCATTTTGCTTGTCCCGGCTCACCTTTTAAACCTCGAATCCATGTCCAGAGAATGTGGCATGGTTTACCCCATGTAATTTTGGAAGCAGGATGTGCAGGAGCCAATGAATACACCCATGAGTCCCCATTGGTTCCCCCACACAATATATTCTTTCCAACATGGCAGGGTCCAAACAAGCCATTTTTATTACTAACGAAAGAAGAAAAAAAAATCCAGTCTTATTTTTTAACTCAGAAGTAATTGGGAGTGGGGTGGGTGGGGGATATATATCCAATTCAAAGCCACAGGGACCTCTACAAGTATTCTTAAGACAATAGCCCATAGTGAATTTTGGACTTAGCTCAGGAAGCTCAAATCTCTGTGAGCCTGCTGTGTTTGCCATTGTTTGTATTCAATAAATATCTGTGCAGCTCTGCTACCAACAAGCTCTGACTTCTGACTCTGTTTTTCTCCCCGGGTTCCCCGGATGAGCTTCTAGGCTAATCCTGGGCTTTTCATCCCCTTCCGCTCTTTCCATTTTGTCTGAAAAATCTGGGATCATCCACAAAACCTTCTGATCTGTTTTGTTTACAGATCCCCATTGATTGATGCATTGCTTGAGAGGTTTTGAATTCCCCAATGCTTTTTATAAACGGAAGGTATTCCTGTTGCAAAATGATTCCATATCTCCCTAAGATTAATTTACCTCTTGTAATATGAAAAAACCCATACATCTCCAACCCACTTTTCTGGACAAATCTGCCATAGGTGGGTCCTGGGTTCTTACCTATTGTTCTTCAGGTCCAGCCCTCAGGGCCACCCAGAGGATTCAGGGGGCCTGGGCCCCTGCTGCCGAATTGCCGCCGAAGACCCGGCACTTCGGCGGTGGGTTCCGGGGCGGAAGGACCCCCCCACCACGGGTCTTCGGGGCACTTCGGCTGTGGGTCCCGGAGCGGAAGGACCCCCCACCACCGAATTGCCGCCGAAGACCCGGAGCGGAAGAAGCTCCCGGGGCCCGGGCCCCACGAGAGTTTTCCGGGGTCCCCGGAGTGAGTGAAGGACTCCACTCCAGGGGCCTGAAAAACTCTCGTGGGGGCCCCTGTGGGGCCCAGGGCCTGGGGCAAATTGCCCCACTTGCCTTCCCCCCCCGGGCGGCCCTGCCAGCCCTGCTTTCTGCTTCCACAATTTTGTCTTTGTATCGCTATCCTATTTCCCATGTGGGGAAAATTATATATTTTCCATAAATAACAACTTTATACTTTACAAAATGGATAGCCCATATTTAATATATTACATGTGTATAAAATACCAGGATAAAAACCAGCTACAATAGCTGTGCAATACATGTTTGCATTGTAACACATGGGAAATATATTACTTTTCCATATGAGCTCCTGCTTTTCCCCACTCTCTCTCTGTCTCTCACAAACACACATCTATAAACACACACGTGCCAGGTTTCCTTTATTCTGCCTCAGGAACCGTGCTACTGGGCTAGCACCTACTGTTCAACCAGTCTGCTTGTAATGCTCCCGTCCGAGCTGAGCTTAGCGGGTGTGGTCAGCATTGCTCCTGATGCCACAAATGTGTTAGGCAGATGTGTCCATGTTTTCTCCTGTAGTGCTGCACACGGCACCCGCTACAATTTGATACGCTCAGTTGGGGAGGAATGCACCTGTAGGTATTTCTGATTCTACAGCAGCTATAATACCTCATGGTCTAGCTATTTAAGCCACCGCTGTAGTCAGGTGTGTGTGTGCATGTGCTCTGCAGAGAGTGGCAGTTGCTAGAGGTATTCCTCCGACACATAACAGACACAGGTGCGATGCCTGTGGGTTGGTGAGGAGGTTCATGCCGGAGCTACACTCATTAGTTGAAGGGATGCAGTAGGTGCTTCTTCCAGCACTGGCCTCAATCTATGAGCAGGAAGAGGGTGGGGCAGTGGCCCAGCCCCTCCCATCACATCTCCATTTGGTGCACAGCACTGCTAGTACAGTAACATTACCTCACACCTTGTGCTGTGGGCAGGCAAGCAGCAGGATTCTGGCTGCCTCCTGGAAAGGTGTGCAAAACAGGCAGGGGTCCCTGCGCCTTCCCCCTTCCCTTGCACTGGAATCTGTCCCATAAAAGAGTCTGAACCTCCGGGGCTAGATTCCCAAAGAAATGGCAGCAATGAGCATCACACCACTGAACTTTAGGGGGCCTCCAAACGCCCTGGGATTCACAAAGGCTGAGCTGAGCGCTTGGGCTCCCAGGTCAATGACCAGGGTGAGAGAGGCACCTTAGAATGGGATCCACAAAAGCCAGCGCGTGGACTCACCCAACCTGACTGGGAGATGGTGACGAGAGAAGGGTGTAATAGGCCCTGCCCCCTAAGGGAGACAGGCTGGTTTCAGAGAACCATTGGACCAGAGAGAGCGCCATCACGTGCATGATGCCGTAGCCTGGTACTTAGAGCACTCACCTGGGAGATCCTGCCTGTTCCCAGTGACTTCACTAGTTATTTATCCACACTTCTGCAGGCAAGACGGAAGGAGTCCCACATCAGAATACCCCATAGCCCACTGATGAGCACTCTCACCTGAGAGCTAGAAAACTCCTGTTCAAATCCCCTTGTCCCCTCAAGCAGAGCAGGGACTTGAACCAGGGTCTCCCCCATCTCAGGCGAGTACCCTAACCACTAGGCTAATGGTTATGAGGGTGAGCCTTCTCCTCCTACCCTTCAATGTAAGCTCACCTATAGGGCAAGCTCTGAGCCCACAGGCTGGATTGGGTTGCGCAGGCGAGTTAGACATGCCAGTTCATGCAGTGCTCTGGGACTCAGGCACCTGGAACCCGGCATGGGGCTGCTGCACGTGAGATCAGAGGCGCCTAGGATTTTTACTGCAGAGATGTAGGTGCCGAGTGAGTGTGGGCACCGACAGGTTTGGTGGCAGCTGAGCAGGGTTTTATGCACCTAAAGTGGCAGTTAAGTGCCTAAGTCCTTTTGTAACTCTAGCCTCAAGCGTTTTGAGTTCATTGAGGAATTTCAAGGCCAAATGTTTAAACGAGCATCAAACGCCTTCAAAGTTCCGTTCCCACCTTGCTGCCAGAGTGACTTGGTAGCCGCCCATTTGTATTTCCCTGGCTCCATGCACATGATCCGGCACCCAAGCGCACTACAAAGCGTCTCATTACATACAGGTAGCGGGGTGGCTGCGAGCTCCAAACAGGGCCAGCAGCCACATGACCAGGAGACAGTGATCACAGGCCCATCTGTGCTGATATCTGGGCAAAAGAATCTATGAGTGCAGGCATCTGGGTGACAGCTGTCTCCTCATTTAAACACAGACCAAACACCTGTAGGGCGGGCTTTCCATTTCACTCCATAGCGCAAACCACATTTCGGTTGAATAGCTTAGCCGAAGACCGGCACCTCCAGTACCAGAACTCCTTGGAGCCTTCACATTTCTAACTGAGCTCTGGCATTTGTATTGGGTCTTCTGATTTCAATGACAAGAAATGCCTGTACATGAGCCCTAGGTGCCCTAACAACAAACCAACATATGGCCCATGGAAGAATGCCCCCCAGCAGTGTTTCACACCAGCGTACATTAACACACCAGCCAGTAAGAAGAGCAGCAAAATATCCCCCACCACTTTGCACCCAGAACACCCTTCTCACCTTGGGTTTGAAACCATGCTCTGGAGGTCAGAGGTATGGGGAGAAAGTTCCAGAGCCAAGGGGTCTTTGTGGAGAAGGCCCCACCAGCAAACCTTTCTCCCAGCGACAAAGGCCATGGTGGTGCCCCTCCACTTGGCTGATCTCAGCGGCAGTAGTGTAGCATGGGGAGAGAGGGTTTTCTCCAGCTCCCAGGCTTTGTAGGTCAAAACCAGCACCATAAGCTCTGCCGAGAGACAACCGAGAGGCATTAATCAAATATGTTAATTGCTAGGAATGGTTAGCTCATGTTGGTAGGAGCTTGACTAGCTTTTTGTGAGTCCCAAGAATGGCCCAGGGCCGCCCTGCAGGGCTGACCTTACCATGAGGCGAACTAAGGCGGCTGCCTCAGGTGCTAGACTCTGGGGGGTGCCACTAGGACCCAGAGTGTAGAAAATAGTGTCTGCTGCTGGTGCATATGTATTCTCTCTGCTCTAGATGCACAGAGATGGTGGAGTGCTGTGCTGGAGGAAGGAGGGCACAAGAGACATAACAGGCAGGCAGGAGAAAAGGTGAGAGGGAATAACAGAAAGCAGCAGGAGCTGCAGGGAGAGAGAGGAGGAGGAGCCTCTTATGTACCTCTCCAGCACCCCCAGGAGCCTGGACTGATTAACACCAGCTTCTCAGGGAGCTTCCTGTTTCCTGCTGCTTCCCTGAACCCACTTGAGAACAGGCAGTCAACTGAAGTAGTAGGAGCCAGTTAGGCCCTTAAGACGCTGATATCTTCCCTCACTCAGGCCCTGCTACCAGCCTGCTTATTTGTCCTCTTCAACTGAGTTTTGAGAGCCACTGTAGCTGGCACAGAACAGCAGTCATGAGTGAAAGAAGAAAACGCCCCTCTGGGGCAGCATTCAGAAAAAGAAAGAAAACAAAGGAAGCTTTTCTATCTAAGCAGGAAGGAGCTCTCCTGAGATACATAGACACAAATGTTCACGCTGAGCCTTCAGCCCCAGTGAGGATGTGAGTGGTGAGGAGATGCCTGATCTTCCAGTTAGAGTGCAGGTGACCTGGCAGCTTCTGCAGCATCCATATCTCCATCTCAAAGGGATGTAACCAGGCACATTCCTGAAGAAAAGTGTAGATCAGAGAAGAGTGCGGTGGAGGCGCAAGAAACAGCTGCTGCTGAGTTTAGTTCCTTAAGTCTAGATGATCCAGGACTGTGGACCCACTTAAGAAGTAGTCTGAGGGACTTCCTTGTACTGCATGGGCCACAGCAGTGAAAAACTTCATGTTCCCCAAAGACAATGAAAATAGAAATTTCCATCCAACACATTTCTGGCGTGAAGTCCCCAATGGTGACAAAGTGGAGAGGCCATGGCTTATGTACTCAAAAACCCAGAATGCTGCATACTGTTTTTGTGGCAAACTCTTCCAGTCTAATGTTCCAGCCACATTGGGTTCTGCAGGAACAAAGGACTGGAAAAATCTGGCTAGAAATCTGGCATGTCATGAGAAGGCAGCAAATCAACAGAGAGCATTCCATAGGTGGAAAGAGCTTGAGATGAGACTAAGGTTAAAGGGCACCATAGATGATCAGCATCAAGAGAAGATTGCATCAGAGTCTCTTTATTGGCAAAATGTTCTGAAAAGGCTCATTGCCATTGTGAGAATGCTTGCTACCCAAAACCTAGCTCTGCGTGGCACTTCAGATCAGCTGTATGTGCCAAATAATGGAAACTTCCTTAAAATTATGGAGCTGATGGCTGAGTTTGATGCTGTACTCCAGGAGCATCTAAGAAGAGTCACCACCCAAGGAATGTACACACACCACTACCTTGGAAAAAGAATTCAAAATGAGATCACACAGTTACTGGCAACAAAAGTCAAACAGAAGATTGTGGCAGATCTGAAGTCAGCAAGATATTACCCTGTTATTCTGGACTGCACACCTGACATCAGCCCTACAGAACAAATGACTTTACTGGTGCGTTTTGTAACAACAACAGAACCTAGTGAAAATGTCCCTGCAATGGTGACTGTCAGACAGCATTTTCTAGAATTTATTGACATTGATGATACTCCAGGAGCTGGTATGACAAATGTGCTTCTTAAAAAGCTGGAAGATACGGGAATTGCGATAGCTGACAGGGCTATGATAATGGTGCCAACATGAGAGGAAAGAACAGAGGAGTGAGTGCAGACACAGATCTGAGAGTTAAACCCTTGAGTGTTTTTTGTCCCATGCAGTTCTCATTCATTGAATTTGGTGGTCAGTGATGCAACATCAGCTTCTAGTGAGGCTGCTGAATTTTTCAATGTAATTCAAAGCATCTATGTATTTTTCTCTGCATCAACTCATCGATGGCAAATTTTGAAGCAACCTCTGGGAACATCCTCTTTGACATTGAAACCACTGGGTGCCACATGATGGGAAAGTCGAGTGGAGGCGTAAAGCCTATCAAACACCAAATTGGGAAGATAGATGATGCCATAGTTGCCATTGTGGAGGATAATGCTATGACAGGAACTGTTCGTGGGAGAACAGTGGCAGAGGGAAATGGAATCACCAGAAACATACATAACTTCAAATTTCTGTGTGGCTTAGTGTTGTGGCATGACATACTGTTTGAAATAAATGTTGTAAGCAAGAGACTCCAAGGTGTTGACCTTGCTATATCTGGAGCAATGGAACAACTGGAGAAAGCAAAGTCATACCTACAGCCTTACTGGTCAGATGAGGGATTTCAAAACGTTCTGAAGAGTGCACAGAAGCTGGCAGAGGAACTTCACACTGAAGCTATTTTCCCACCCATTCAAGAATACAAGAGTCACCGAAGAAGAAGACATTTTGATTGAGGCACGGGATAATCCCATAAGAGACCCCAAACAACAATTCAAAGTTTAATTCTTTAACCAGGTGCTAGATTGTGCAATACAGTCAGTTGAAGAACGTTTCATGCAGCTCAAAGAACACAGCAGTATATTTGGGATGTTGTATGATATTCCAAAACTCCTCACTATACCTGAAGAAGACCTACACCAGCAATGCAGGGCACTAGAGACAGTGTTGACACATGATGACATGTGCGATATTGATGCGAGTGATTTAGGTGATGAATTGAGAGACCTTTCAAGATACATTTCAGCAGGATCAACTCCAAAGGCTGTTCGGGAATATATGTGCAGAAATAAGATGACCACCCTCTTTCCAAATGCCTTTGCTGCTCTGTGCATACTTCTAACACTTCCTGTAACAGTTGCCAAGACCTTTCAAAGTTTTGACCCAAGCGAGGGGGCATGGGGGCATCATGTGAGCTCCCCACCTCTGGTGCCAAAATGTTGTGGGTCGGCCCTGCCACCCTGGAGGGAGAGAAGGAGGACCACTGCCTGATTCTCTGCCCCATCAGCAGCCATGCCCTGTCCTTATAGCTAACATGCCCCCTGCACCACAGGGTAAAGGAGGGCACAGGAACCAGCGATCCCAGCCCTGCTCTAGCTGGAGATTTGAGGGAGGCTTCTGCTGCATGAGAGGCACAAAGGGAATGAAATAGAGTCGAGAACCTGCCATAATATGAGTCAACAGTGTAACACTATTGCAAAAAAAGTGAACATCATTCTGGGATGTATTAGCAGGAGTGTTGTAAGCAAGACATGAGAAGTAATTCTTCTGCTCTACTCCGCACTGATTAGGCCTCAACTCGAGTATTGTGTCCAGTTCTGGGCGCCACATTTCAGGAAAGATGTGAACAAATTGGAGACCGTCCGGAAAAGAGCAACAAAAATGATGAAAGGCCTAGAAAACATGACCTATGAGGGAAGATTGAAAAAATTGGGTTTGTTTAGTCTGGAAAAGAGAAGACTGAGAGGGGACATGAGAATTGCAGCAAGGGAGGTTTAGGTTGGACATTAGGAAAATCTTCCTAACTGGAAGAGTGGTTAAGCATTTGCCTAGGGAGGTTTGGAATCTCCATCATCGGGGATGTTTAAGAGCAGGTTGGACAAACACCTGTCAGGGATGGTCTAGATAATATAGTCCTGCCATGAGTGCAGGGGACTGGACTAGATGACTTCACGAGGTCCCTTCCAGTTCTATGGTTCTATAAAATATTGCTAGTGCTCCTTAGAGAGACAAGGCGGGGGAGAGAAGGGGAGGGGTCAGATCTTTCATTGGATCAGTTTCTTTGATGAAACAAACAAGCTTTCCAGCTTACACAGAGTGAGCTCCGGGGGAGTAGGATGACCAGACAGCAAATGTGAAAAATCGGGACAGGGGGTGGGGGGTAATAGGAGCCTGTATAAGAAAAAGCCCCAAAAATCAGGACTGTCCCTATAAAATTGGGACATCTGGTCACCCTATGGGGGAGCCCCCCCCCCCAGAAGCACACTCACCTCACAGCACTGTCACTGCATGTGCTAGGGCCCCTCTCAGGTCCAGGAAGCCCCCTCACCTCCCCTGGGATGGGTGCGAGGGAGGGCTGCCATCACGTGTGCGCCTCCTCCCCTGCTGCTGCCCCTCATGGCAGCCTCACTGGGGGTGGGGGATGGGGCTGCCCCTTGCCCAGTGTGGGGCAGGAGCGGTGACTGTGGGTGGGAGGGCGGGGGGCTGTGCTGGTGCAGGGTCCTGCCAGAAAAGGGAAGAGTCCGTCTGTCCGAGGTGGAAGGGCAGAGGCAGGGTTAGTCTGTCCTGGCACTAGTGGTTGGGGGGTGCTAGGACCCTGTGGCAGCAGTTGATGCCAGGAGCCAGCAGAACGGAGCGCAGTGCGGAGCTGCAGGGGGAAGCCCCCCACTGCCCCAGGCAGGCCGGGACATTTGGAGAACTTTCTACAGTTTGAGTGGACAGTCTCTGCCCTGTGCTCATTGGCTGTTTGCTCCAGGGCTCCCACTGGTGCTTCACTCAGTTTTACTCTGTACCTGCCCCCTTCCTCCTGCCCCGCCCCGCCTCCTCGCCCCTTGTCTTTCCATGTAGCGGATCCCCTCCTAACTAAACCCACCCCAAGTCAATACATCGGGGCACTAACATGCCGTTCACTGGTCACTCTGCTGGTGTGTTCTACCCTTCCCCCACCCTGCCTTTGGCTGGTCTAGTTCCACTGCCAGCTCCTCAGGGCAGGGGGCATCTGCTGTTTGCACAGTGCCCGGGGCCCCATCCTTAGCTGGGCCTCGGGCACTATCGCAATAGCCACGATTAACCACGCTAACGATGAATGTTAGGTGCTGTGGGTCTCTGCTCTGCTCACAGACTCTAGTAAAACAGCACTCCCGCTTCTTGGTTTTCCGCTATTATCCTGGCTGTTTCTTTCACAGGACCACAATGGGTGTTAATCGCTCAGCTGCAACCAATGGAAGGAGGGTGTGCCAGTGTAGAGGGTCCGTACAAGGGCCCATGAAACATCAGAGCCCTCAGGGTGGCATTCATCCTTGTGCAGGACCCTGTTGGGGCTGACGTGGTGAACAGACCCTGTGTGGATCTGCACAGAGGCGGATTTCACCATCTATAGAGGGCTGGAGGACCCGGCAGACCCTCTGCACAGGGGTAAATGGCTGTAAGAAAGGCCAAGTCACCCAGATTTGACTGTTGTAGCAATGAGAAGGGGTGTGAAGCCCATCCAAACAGTACAGTCATAATGGGACAAATTCATCACAAAATAATGGTGTGGTATGGTTCTCCTTTGGAATTGACTGAGACCAGGGTTCCTATCTGGAAATGTATGGCAGCCAGTAAATAATACCATTACCTAGCTCGTAGACCAGTAGACCTCAAAGTGCTTTAGAAAGGCGGTCAATAGCATTGCCTCATTTCACAGATGGTGAAACTGAGGCACAGTGGAGGGGCGTGACTGCACCTGGCAGGCCAATGACAGAGCCAGGAAAAGAACCCAGGTTTCTTGGGTTCCAGGCCATTGTGCGAGCCACTAGGCCACACTGCCGGTGCTAGCTAGCGAGCAAGCAAATGTCTGGTGTTAGCAGATGAGTATAGGTCTGCTGATGTTTAGACATTTGCTATTCATACATTGCCAGATTTACAGAACTAGTGTAAGGTTGTGTATTAGTTATTGTTATTATTGTTTGTATTGTGGGTTCCTACGAGCCCCCTCCGTGGACAGGAGCCCTTTGTGCTAGGTGCTGTATAAACAGAGCAAAAAGACGGTCCCTGCCTCCCAATAGCTTACCGGCTGGGTATAAGAGACAGCAGCTGGATACAGACAGATGAGGGAGCATAAGGAAATAATGAGATTTTGGACAATTTAAACAATTAGATTTTAAACTAGCCGCTATATGCTCTAGTATTATTATTATCAACTACAACTAAGAAGGCCACTTATTTATTAAAACTGATCCAGGATAAAATACCTCATTTCCCCTTTAGTGAACCCAGCCCCTTTAGCGGCTATAAATGAATGCTCTGCTTCTGGGGACCTACCTTCAAAATCAACCCTTCACCGAAAACGGGGCTGGTGGCCTCATCCCACTGAGTGCCATACCAGAGACTCCTCAGCCAGTATGGTGGGCAGCCTCTGCTCACAAGAAGTCCAGGGCAGGACCAACGAGTGGGCACTGCGGCGGGAGGTACAAGAGCAGAAGCTTGCACAGTACCCATTTGCCCTGGGCCAGGGGCTAGACCAGAGCTATGAGACACTCACGTTCGTAGCCACCTAATGGACATACAAATGGTAAACCAATAATAATATCATTTGGCTTATTTCGGGAGCCAAACATATGGTGTATTACGGCAGAGTCTTAGGTCTGGTCTACACTGAGAGGGGTGGGGGGGGGTTCGATGTAAGATATGCAACTTCAGCTACGGGAATAGCATAGCTGAAGTCGACGTATCTTATTTTGACTTACCTCGGGTCCTCACGGCGCAGGATCGACGGCCGCGGCTCCCCCGTCGACTCCGCTACCGCTGCTCCTCCTGGTGGAGTTCCAGAGTCGACGGGAGTGCGTTCGGGGATCGATATATCGCGTCTAGACAAGACATGATATATTGATCCCCGATAGATTGATTACTACCTGCCGATTCGGCAGGTAGTCTGGACGTACCCTTAGAGACACTAATTTCTCCCTGTCCCCAAGGCGTTCCCTGCCTTCAGGTTGAATTCCCTGAACAGCACTGATTTTCTGTTAAGAAAGGCATTCCTCTCCTGCAGGGCTGGTGGAGTTTTAAGGCTCCATGGTTGTATTACTAACCCCCAGAGACATACGTATTTCTTCCATTTTTTCTAACCTTTCCACATAGGCAAGGTGGGGATAGGGGGTTGGGGGTTCCCCTGGGTGGGGAGATCCAGAGACTGCGGGGGTACTGCAGAAGGCAGAACCCCGAGAGAAAGGGCACGGGGGCCGGGAGGGACATGGGGACCAGCGGCAGGCAAGACATCAGCTGGCCTGCAGAGGGCGCTCTGGAGGCTGGAATGCTAATTCCCTGGACAACCAGCAGGAGGCGCCGTGCCAATGAGTCGTCGCACCGCCACAGGGCCCATTAAATGGTTTAGGTAGTCTTAATTGTGTCACCTCGTAACTTCTGACTTTGTAACATTAATCATGTTGTTTTCACTTAGCTTTTTGTATGCAATTTCCTAGGTTATTTCACAAAGAAAAACGGAAAACCAAACCGTTTGGAGTGACTGCAGCACACCCCCGCCTACATCATCACCAGGTTTTGAAGTAGAGCTGGCCAAGACAATTCAGTGGAACAGGTTTCCACTGCAGAATGCAGCTTTGTCAAAATTGGAACATCTCACTGGAATGTGTCACTTGTGATCATTTTGGACCAGAGCTGGCTACTGTGTGTTATGTAAAGCCTCCGCTCAAATGCAATTGTAAGATCTGTAACTTGTATCATTAAGTTCTGCAACCTTTTCACAGACTTTGTAACTTCAGTTATTGTTAGCATAGCCTTTTAAGTTTTGTAACCTTTGCAAGCTCTGTGGCCTTTTCAGGTTGCCACTTGTATGAACTTCCAAGCTTTGTAATATCCCATCCCTCAGAGAGAGTGTGAACGAGGGAGTGTGAACAAGGGAGTGTATGTGGGACTGGGCGGAGAGGAACTGCAAGGAGAGAGGAGCCAGGAGCCAGGTGTGTCTGATATAATCTGCCTTGAGAAGGCAGTCATGAAGTGCTGTAAAGAAAAGAAGAACTTGGTATGCATGAAAGGAACTGGTCTGGGAATGCTTCTCGGTGATAGACACAGAAAGGAAACTCAGTGTACGTGACAGGAGCCGTCCAGTTCCAAAATAAGAGGAAGAAGGCATGCACACAAGCCCCTGCTTCTTGACCCTCTCAGCAGCCTGGATTCGTGACCACAGACAGACACAGCAGATCTACCACGCTTCGGCTTCTCGGCCTCCATGCTGTCTCCGGTAACTCTCTGCCTGTGTAAGTGTGTGGGTGCATGAGGGTATGAATGCAGTGAATGTGTGCGTGTATGAATAAGCTCCATCTCTTTTCTATCTGGCCTAACAGCGGCATTGTAATAAAACTAATACAAGTGTGACCCCGGGTTGGTTTTTAGGGGAACAGAGGTAACACTGTGCACCCCCTCAGGCTAGCCAGAACATGGCCAGGGCAGCTGAGTTTGAGTGACAGCCATTCCAGGAACTTGTCGGGGCCATAACCCAGGTGGTGCTGCAGGCAACAGGGTTGCTGGCCCTTGTCTCTGCTCCAACCAGATAATGGAGAGGGACTGCATAGCTCCCCCAGCTGCCCCCCCTGCAGGGTGCTTGAGAAAAAGCCCCACCTCAGAGGATCCCGTGGGCTATGTCCCCACACTGCCCGTGAGAAAGCGTGCCTTTTGTGTGTATAGAGAAACCTCCCTAGTCTCACAGCGGACGCCAGCCTTGTTGCTGCTCCTTGCAGCTTCCCTCTCCTGTTCCTTTGGGATTCCCCTTGAGCTGCTGCTGTCTGCAGAGGCAGGACTATTTGAGCTGTAATTCTGCAGCTCTGTAGCCGTGGCTTGGCAGGACGCTCCATCCCCCATGCATGGGTGCTTTCCCCCAGCTCCGGTGTCCCAGTGCTGTCTCTCAGGAGAGGCGTTGAGCTTCTGTTAGCTATCCGGAGCTGGCTTTGTTTTCTGGGAGCGTCCCCTCTGTGCAGTCAAACAAATATTTGCAGGGCAGCTTTTGTGCCTGGCCTGGTCCATGCTCTGCCCCGCTACTGCTGCCTGGCCAGGGGAGTTCCAGCCGTGTCCTGCTGGGCAGCTCTGCCGGAGGAGCAAGAACCCTGCAAGGTGGTACAGAATGACAGGTCAGTGGCCTGCCCCAGAGCGCTCCTAGGAGGCACAAGGCTGTGTCCCATCTCCAGCTGCCATGAGCAGCCTCTGCCAGCAGGGGGCAGATGACCCCATCTGCATGTCCGCGGGTCTGAGAGAACGTTAATTTTATCCAGTGGCTGGACTTTTCATGTGTGAAAAGAATCAGCAGGTTTCTTTAGTGTAAATCTTACTGGCTTGACACACCCCAAAGTCAACCCCAGTGTTTAGGGGGTGACCCCAGTAAACGTGCCATTGGTGAGTCTCCAACCAGCTGTGTATCTAGAGTTGGCGCACTGTTGGAACCCTTTCTTGCTTAGCCGTGAAGACCTGAACTCACACCGGTGGTGTTGGAGGGCTTCCTCCGTCAGTGAAGGAATCTGCCACTTGAGTCCACCCTATAATATCGCTGAATGACTCGCTGACCATTTTGGTCTGAGGCTGGACTGGCAATCTCTGCTTTCTTGGGAAAGCGTTCTCCTGTGGTTTGAGGAGTTTAAGAAGAGACAGGAAGAGGTAAAACCTTGGCTATTTAAAGCACTTAACTAAAGAAAACTCCATATCTTGAAATTGACAGTAAGTGGAAAATGTGCTTCTGGCTTTTACGTTGGGTACTAAACAAAAATTAGGCCAAGTATTTCATGTATTGTTACATATATTTTCCTATACTGCATGTACAATATACTTTAGCAAACACAGTATATAACTGGTAATGGGTTTGGAAAAAGAGATAATTTTCCCTACGGGAAAGTGACTTTCACCAGTGAGACATTTTTCATTTAAATGCTTCTGCTTTAGCTGTAATTCAGCTTTTTGTGTATTCACACTAGTCACTTTTAATTATTCTAATTTTCAAACATGGAGTCCATTAGAAAGTGTAATTCCCCCCCACCCGCAGTGCCTCTGGAATTAGGGCTGCAGGATTCCTCTGCACATGGAGATGTGGGATAGATAGAGTCACAGAGGTGGAAGGATGGGTTGATCTGTATAAACTATTTTTGACAGCTTTTCTCATTGCATTTGCAAGAAATGGAACCTGAGAAGTCCACCTCCTACTTATCAGTTATAGCTGTCGTTGAGTCTATTTCCAGACACCTATTCCATGGATCAGTTAAATTCCAAAAGAAATATAACCCTCCCTTTTCCAGTGGCAGGGCTCAGCCCTGGGGTTAGCTGGCTCAGTGGTTTAGCATGCTGGCTTTATATATGATAAGACCTGAATTTTAGTCCTGGTTTGGGTCACAAATGAAAACTGGTTGGTGGGCTCTTCCTACTTATCCCCATCACAAAACTAGTGCGCGGTTTGCCAGTGCTAATAGCCTTGGTTCAAATGAAGCCCAGAACAAATGAAGACTGATGTGGGCCTGTTTTACAGACTTGTGCATTTGGCCTGATGGTGGATTTAGCAGATCAGGACTGAGGTGAATTAGCAGATTAGGAGAGGGAACCATTCACCTCTTTGCATCCTCTCCAGCTGGCACTAGTCACCCCGACATTCTTAGGACCAGAGCCAGGCCCCTTTGAATCGTAGAAGATTAGGGTTGGAAGAGACCAAAGGAGGTCATCTAGTCCAGCCCCCTGCTCAAAGCAGGACCAATCCCCAACTAAATCATCCCAGCCAGGGCTTTGTCAAGCTGGGCCTTAAAATCCTCAAAGGACAGAGATTGCACCCTCCCCGCACCCAGGTAACCCATTCCAGTGCTTCACCACCCTCCTACTGAAATAGTTTTTCCTAATATCCAACCTAGACCTCCCCCACTGCAACTTGAGACCATTGCTCCTTGTTCTGTCATCTGCCACCACTGAGAACAACCTAGTTCCACAGGGCCGGCTCTGGCTTTTTTGCCGCCCCAGGCAAAAAAGCCTCCAGCCGCGCCCCCCCCCCCCCAGCGTGGCAGGGGAGGGCGGCCGGAGCCCCGGGGGGAGGGTGGCGAGCCCGCCGCGGCTCCGCTGTCCCTGGCGGCCAGTGCACCGACAGGAGGGCGGCGAGCCCCGGCCGCGGCTCCGCTGTCCCTGGCGGCCAGAGCGCTGGGGGGAGGGCGGCGAGCCCCGGCCGCGGCTCCGCTGTCCCTGGCGGCCAGAGCGCTGGGGGGAGGGCGGCGAGCCCCGGCCGGGGCTCCGCTCTCCCCGGCGGCCAGAGCACTGGGGGGAGGGCGGCGAG